>NC_045453.1:37390278-37411644 GCF_002776525.5 Piliocolobus tephrosceles
AAACTCCCCCACAGCCTTCCAGACAAACTCCCCCACAGCCTTCCAGATAAACTCCTCCCCAGCCCACAGTCTCTCAGACAAACTCCCTCCACAGTCTTCCAGACAAACTCCCCCCACAGCCTCCCAAACTCCCTCCACAGCCTTCCAGACAAACTCCCCCAACAGCCTCCCAGACAAAATCCCCCAACAGCTATCCAAACTCCCCCCACAACCTTCCAAACTCCCGCCACAGCCTCCCAGACAAAACTCCCCCACAACCTCCCAAACTTCCCCCACAGCCTCCCAGACAAAACTTCCCCACAACCTTCCAGACCAAACTGCCCCCACAGCCTCCCAGGCAGAACTCCCCCAACAACCTTCCAGACCAAACTCCCCCACAAACTTCCAGACAAACTTCCCCCAACAGCCTCCCAAACATAATTGCTCCCACAGCCTTCCAGCCAAAACTCCCCCAACAGCCTTCCAGCCAAAACTACCCCACAACTTTCCAAACCAAACTACCCCCTCAGCCTCCCAGACCAAACTCCCCACAGCCTCCCAAACTCCTCCCAACAACCTTCCAGACCAAACTCCCCCCACAGCCTTCCAGACAAACTACAGCCTCCCAGTCCAAAGTCCCCTTCCCAGCCTGCCAGCCAAACTCTGCGCCCTTTCTTCTTTCTTTTTTTTTGATAAATTGGCAACAGGGTAAATACACATTCCTTCAAAAAAATTATTTAACTTTACTTTTCCAACTCACTGTGAAAGAGCCTTAGGAAAAAACTGTTTAATGGAAAGGAAATGATTAACAACCTTAATTTGTGTTTCTGAAATTCTAACTCCAAATATTTATCTACTTAAAAACTCCAGTAGAATCAACTAACCGAGTACTAGAACTAATAAGGCAATGGAGCAGGGCGCTTGATAACAACTCAGTCTGTAAGAATTGGTCGTTCTTCTATTCACCAGCAATGATCAGGAAAAAGGAAATCTCAGTCAAAAGAGTAATAACGTGATGAAAAGAACACCCAGGAACAAATAAATTAGGAAACGCACAGCCTGAAGGTTTAGACATCCATACTCACACAGAGCTATTACACAAACGCCTTTACAGAATGCCCTAGAACAAAGGAAGAGATACAGAATGTGTCTTGTTCCCAAAAGGGAGGTCCTGGTACTAGAAAAATGTAAATGCTCATGAATTAATTCATACATGCAAATAATCTGTAGCATAATCCTGTGATAATTTGTCATAAACTTCAGCAAGGTATCTATAAAGTTGATATGGGAGATAAAATGTAAAATAATAGTAAGGAGTTTTTTTTTTAAAAAAATAGTAGTACTAATGAGATACTTGCCCTACCAGATATGAAAGCAAACTATGAAAATATAGTAATTAAATCTGTATGGTATCAATATAAAGTGAAGCAGACTCCTGGGAGAGAACAGACAGTTCAGGAACAGATTCACATGTAATGACACGTGATATTTGGAAACAGTGAGGGAAAGATGCATTATTCAACACGTTTATTCAGAAAATCCCACTCTATTTTGTGGTATGCACCTTAGTAGACTCCAAAGATGTGCACACTCAATCCCTATAATATATTCCTTTAAATGGCAAAAGGTACTTTGCAGATGCGATTAAGGTTATGGATCTTCATATAGTGAGATTATTCCAGATGACCAGGTGGGCCCAAACTAATCACAGGAGTTCTTAAAAGCAGAGAGGCTTTCCTGGCCATAGTCAGTGATAGGGACTTTGAGGAAGGGTCAGGGGAAGATGTGCTGCTGGCATTGAGGGTGGACAGTGAGACAGGGAACACAGGAGGCCTCCAGAAATCAGGAAAAACAAAAATACAGACCCTTGCCTAACAGCCTCCAACACCTCAAGCTTAGTCCGGTGAGACCTTGTTAGACTTGTGATGCACAGAACTGTGATAGAGTAACTTCGCATTGATTTAAGCTACAAAGTTTTTGGTAATTGGTGACAGCAGCAATAGGAAAGTGATATAACTCTGAAGAAGAAAAAGTAGGATTTTACCTTAAAAATACCTTTAAATACCTTTAAAATACCTTTAAAAATATATTTTTAAATTTCAGATTATTCAGCAAAATACAACGAAACACTGGGTTAGACAGTAACACACACACACGCACACATACACACACACCATTTGTAAGAGGGGTAGGGGAGACAGAAGAAGCTTGAGTAGAATGGACATATACATTTAAAGTGCAGAAAGCCCTCTAGGCCACACATACAACCCAGAAACAACAACAACAAAAAAGATGGATAAATGTGATCTCCAAACTATTAGCATTTTCTGAAGGACAATAAAAGCATAAACAAAATAAAAAATAAAAACAGACTGAGGAAGAATATTTTGAACATATGTAATTGACACAATGATACTATTGTTACCATATAAAACAGGTACTAAAACAAGCAAGAAAAATAACAATAACTGGAGAGAAAAAAGGTATACAGCATAAGGGCAGGAAATTTCCAGAATAAGCAATTCGAATGACTGGGAAACACGTGAAAAAAAGAAAAAAAAAAGAAAAAGAAATCTGGGCAGTGGCAGTGAAGCTAATATGAGGCTTCTCTCATCAGACAGGCAAACCTTTCAAATATTGACAACAGTCATTGACTGAACATAACATACAGACTTTTCTCTTTTCATACATGGTGTGCAAATTTATGAAAATCAAACAAAATAAAGCAACCTTCTTGTATGTAACTTATACCACGATTGACTCCACCCTAACTTTTTTTTCTTTTTTCTTTTATTACATAAGATAAACATGTGCACACACACACGAATGTATCAGAACAACTGAGCTGAGAGCCGGAGAAACTCAAACCCAGAGAGAGAAAGTCAGGTGTCCCTTGCCTCATTCTGCTATTTCTGGAAATCAGTGCCAACCTGCCCACCTTCACAGACTCCAGCCCATCTGAGAGGCGAGATCTTCGCATTCTCGCCAAAGCCTTCCTGCCTTGGCCTCCATCACCGGCGAATCCTCCCTGCTGCTGGTGGTAACACTTTGCTTTGGCCCTTTTTCTTTCCTTGGGGAGATCTGAAGGGACTTTAAGGGTGGGAGAAAATCATGCCTAAATTTTATTAATTTGAGGCATTGCTTATGATATTCTTTTTCCAGGAGTGCAGAGTCTTAGTCCTATAAAAGAACTCAGGTAAATATTGGAGCTGAGCCTGGCTTCTACCATCTACACCCTCAATAAAGAGAAACATTCTCCCAAGCAGTATAAATGGGGCTAACATTTTGGAGGCTGCTTGGGCCCTAGGCACTCCACAAGGAAAGAAAGATATATGCACAAGAATGTTACTGCAGCTTGGTTTACAACAAAAACTCAGAAACTGGAAATGATTAAATGATCACTGACACAGTGCTGGCTGAATACATTATTACTCAGCCCATCTCATTAGATGTGAATAGCGTGTATGTGTGTGTGTGTGTGTGTGTGCTTCCTGTGGGCACCATGCATTATTATTCAGCCTATCCCATCAGATACTACAGTGTGTGTGGGGGTGGGGGTTGGTGTGTATACATGTGTGTGTGGGGGTGTGCATGCTTCCTGTGGGCACCATGCATTATTACTCAGCCCATCCCATTAGACACTATGGGGGGTGTGTGTGTGTGCATGTGCATGCTTCCTGTGGGCATGATGCATTGTTACTTTCAGCCCCATCCTATTAGATACTATGGGGTGTATGCATGTGTGTGTGTGCATGCTTCCTGTGGGCACCATGAATTATTACCCAGCCCATCCCATTAGATACTGTGGCGTGTACGTGTGTGTGCACATGTGCTTGTGCATGCTTTCTTTGGGCACCATGCAGAGGCTGATGGAGACTGCCTCCACCATGCCTTGAACCACACTCAGGTGCAAAATTGCAGGTGCTTATAGCAGATGCCAGCTGTGCAGTTCCCTACACCCACTTACAAGTATTCCTTCCTTCATAGCACAAAAGAACTCCCTTCGAACCAAGCAATTGTTTTAGCAGGTGTGTGGGAGGAAGATAAACATCAAAGTCCATCTTAAAATAAATTATGAAGCATAATAGTTTTTAGGTTTCTGCCCTAAATATTTTATTGGTCATATTTTATCACTTCTGGAGTTGAGGAGGGAGTACATGGATTCTCCAAAATGAGTACAAAATGTGCTGTATATATAGCTTTGGGTTTGAATTGAAGCTCTGCAGTTGCTAAGCAAGTAGCCTTGGACAGTTTGTTTAATTCCTTGAACCTCGGTTATCTATTTCTTGGAGTTGCTGGGAGGACTAAGAGAAATATATGTAAAACTTTATATGATGCCTAACCCTTGACAAAGGTCTGTTGTCTTCTCTTTCCTAGAATCTATCTCTGGAATTAGCAAACTACAGCCTGAGGGTTAAATTCAGCACACCACCTGTTTTTGTAAATAAAATGTCATTGGAACACAGCCAGACTAACTTGTTTATGTATTGTCTGTGGCTGTTTTTCTCCTCAATGGCAGCAGAGCTGAATATTTGTAACAAAGACCATCCAGCCCACAAAAGCCTGAAATCTTTTCTCTCTGGTCCTTTACGGAAAAAATTCCCGGACTATGTAGTGGGTTACTATCTCTACCGCCTGCTCTCCTGTGAGCGTTGCAAAATGATTAGACATGTAAAGAAGGAATATTGTTACTAATTACACATGTTCATTTGTGAAGAAGGGCCTTCTTTATACTTCTGTTACTAATTATACTTTTAACTTCATTTAAATCTTTTTCCATAAGAGCTTATCCATATGTGATAATAAGCTGAATTTCCATATGTTTTATATTTCATGCATCTTTTATTAGAAGACCCAGATTCTTTTCACATAGTCTTAAAAGGGAAGTTTTAGTTAAGGCATATCCTATCAAATGGGATCTGTTGGTTGCAAGGAATAGAATTCATAACTAAATGCTGTTCAAACGGCACCTTCATGATTCACCTCACTTTATAAGACATCAGGTGACTTGGTTGCCTGATGGTTATATGGTGTCACCAATGATCCTAGTTCTTTTTATCCTTCTGCTAAGCCATCCTTGGGTCTGGGATGTCATTCCAATACCTTTTTGTCTCCTGGTCAGCTCCAGACAGCCATGTCCAGGGACAGGACTTGTATTGGAGGTGTTGGGAGGGGAGTGGCAGCAAGAAAAATAAATGCTCTTCATCCTGAACTCTCTCTATTTACTGGGGAGGATTATTTTTTCCCCAGAAATTCCGCAGCTGACTTTCACATTACCTTTTCTTGGCCCAAACTGACTCATGGCGATGCCTCTGAGCTGCCATAGATGCTGGGAAATGAGTCTAGGTTGTTTGTTGGCTTGCTTGCTTGTTTTCAGTCTCATGGCAGATAAGAAAGCTGAGAAGGGGTTTGGGAGGCCAACCAGTGCTCTCCACCAGATTGACCGACCTGGGTCTAGACGTCACCATCCAGGTGGAAACAGCGCCCCGGATAAGGAACCTGGGAATCCTCCTTCTAAGTTGGGTCTTTGATGTCTGCCTTTGTGGTGTCATTGACATGGAAACTCTGTTCAGAGTGTTTTCGAGGTGGTTTTCTAGTTGCTGGGGTGCAGACAAACGCAGTGATCATAGGAAGTGGCCAATCACGTCCTTGCAGGTGGAGCCCAGGCAACCTCTTCAGTGTGTTTTGTGTCATCTCTGTCCTTTTCCCTGAAAGGACAGGGCTCCTTGCCAGATGATGGGGTCCCAAGTCCAGGCTCCCACCCAGCATGGATGCACTGATGCTCTGTCCCATCCTCGCCCAAGCCTCACTTATTCCTTTTCATCCAACTTCTTCTAATGATTGTAGTAAAAATAAGGATCCCCTTCCCTCTGAATGTTGGTTACTTTTTTATGTGAGACTTTTATTGCTTGTGGCCAAAGTCCTGCTGCAAGATGTACAAATCAACTGCTGATTATGTGGGTTACATATAATCTCCCTCTACAGAGCTCTGTAGAGCTCTCCCTCTACAGAGCTAGAGGGAATTTCAGAGCCTGGAAGTGGCTCTTATTGCAGAGGTGAGCTCATTTCATAAGAAGAGACCATGAGGTCACAAGACAAGCACTTCACCATGGAAGCCTCGTGGAGTCATCTCTCACTCCTCCAGTCCTGCCATTTGAAGCAGTCACTGTTAGGCTGAGAGTAACATGTTCTCTAGCAATAAAGAAATGTCTGTGACATATCCAGACATCAAGAGTTAAGGCAAACCCAGCACAGGCGACTGTGGGATGTAGCCATTCCCCAGTATAAGTTTAAGAGTGTGAGCAGCCTGATGTAACATGAGAGAAATCTGACTTCTGCTCAGATAAGGAAAGCAACAACAAACATGACAACACACAAACAAAGTAAGAAAATAGATTTAGCCGCCGGTGTCTCATGATCCAAAACAACCAGTTGCATGGTGATCCACTTTCAATCTTCCTGTTACCTTCCTGGCCATTTGTTTTTTTCCAGGCATCATTTGCATATATATTGCATATGTCTTTTGTACTCCTTTTCATTCAACATTTGAACCGAAGGACTTTTCCATCACATAGAAGAGGAGTTTTGACTCAAATTGCTAGAGAGGTCATTTGGTGTTGCACATCGTGAGGTGCCAGTTCCCAAATCTCTTCTCTATTTGGAATTGAGGCCACTGATTTGGCATAGTCTCAGAGGAGAGTCAGTCCTTGGCATGAATGCACAAGTCTTAGTCCATCAGCTGAGGCTTTCAACATTCTGAGACAGGATGTACTCACCATCACCACACCTTGAAAACCAACCATCCAAGATTATTCAGTTGGCCATTTTTCCTGTTTGTTTTTTATTTTCAAAACAACTCTTTACTTTGAATACATAATAATGATATTTGATAAAGCAATGCCAGCAGAATATATCAACAAGAGACTCTTTAGCAACCCCAAGTTAGACAGAAGTGAGCAGGTCAGAACTTATAAATAAGTATTGCCCACATTCAGGAAGAAAATGCTATTTGGGAGCCAATTAGTGGACAGAAAGATTCTGAGCCACACACATTTGGGATGAAATCACCATAAGAACAGAGAGCACTGATTTACCCCCATGATCCAACAGGAACAATTTCTGTCAGACAGCAGAAAGCCTCTGGTGCTCCTTGGGCAATGGTATCACAAGAGAACTGCTGAGGCAAAAATGCTGTGTCTATCTGTCCTTATTATCATCAAGAATGTGAGCTACAGTCAGTTCTCACTGAAAACACCTATACTACAAAAAATAGTCTCTACCATTTGCTGAGAATTTATCTTAAGCCAGAGCTATGCTCAAACCTTCACCCACATCCCTCTGTGTTTTATAGAGAAGGAGGCTAGAAGGACAGAGGTGAAGCAGCTGACCACCAGCTTGTGATTTCACTCTCTCTCTAGTTACTCCCAAAACCCACATTTTTTTCCGCAAACCTACAAAGTGTGTCTTTAAAAAGCAGCACAGTAATGTCTTCTAAGGTGTCACAGTTTTTAGGTTAGATAACAATGTGTTTAGTAATAGTCCATCATTATTTTTTGCCCTGTAAGCCAACTTACTTGGAATAGCTACTCCCTGTCCTCTCTGAACCACAGCCATTGCTACAAGCTGGGGGAAGTCTGGGAGACAGGATGTGATAAGTACGTGTGTGCATGTGGCTAGCGTGGGCGGCTGCCATGCATAAGTTTATTTGTCCATTCATTCAACAAATAGTAAGTGGGCATCTTCTGCATACCTAGCATGTCCTCCGAAGATCAGTGAAGGCCGATGTTTGTGTGGTTCATAATTGGCAGTACCTTATCAAGGGCAGGTGTCCCAGTCATGTTGCTGAAGAACACGCCTCCTCAAAACTTAGCAGAGGTTAACACATTCATGTTGTTCATCAATCTGCAATTTGCACAGGGTGTGATGAGTCTGTTTGCTTCCATACCATATCAGCTGGGACAGCTCGAAGGTTGGGGATGAAATCACCTGACAGCTGGCCCCCTCACCCGATGGCTGGCCCCCTCACCCATCTGGTGGTTGAAGCGAGCTGGACACTGGCTGAGGCTGTGGCTGGAGCACCTGCACGTGACCTCTCCATGTGGCTGCTCGGCCTCCTCAGTGCAGAGTGGCTGCTCCATGATTGAGTATGCAAGTGTCCAGGCAGATGCTGCACCACCTCTTAGGATTTTGCCTTCGGTTCCACAGTCTCACCTCCTGGGAGTCATGGTCCCACCCAGATTCAAAGGGAGGAGTGTGAGCATCATGCTGTGCACAGGGCAGGGTGTGGGAAAAAAGCTGGTGCAGCCAGCTTAGGGGAATCCAATCTGCCACAGCAGCTCAGAGGCTTTCCTGCAGGCCCCATGGTACAGAGTTGGCTGCTCCTCAGCTGTGCTGTTGAAAGATGTCAGAGTAGTTTAATAAGAGGAGAGCTGACATGTGGTTCTGGTCTTAGCTGGGGAGACAAGGAATGCTGGCGTCACATAACAGTTAGGGCAGCTTGTCCTTTGTGCCTGGGGTATGTGTGGCTGTTGGGGACCAGGAGGCTTCACACCCCTTTCTCTCAAGCCTTTATGCAGCTCAGGTGGGAGGCTAGGACCTCAGACTCTGGAGAAAGACCAGGCCATTTGCTAGCTAGTGGGTGTGGGTCCCTGACCTTAGTCCCAAAAAATATCTGCAGAGGCTGAACCTCTTCACTGATGCTTTGGACACAATGTCATTAATTAAAACTGATTCATGGTGATTTTTGTTTCTCTACTCAACCAAAAAGAGTGTAGTGTGGCAATAAAGTCTGAAAACAGACAGACTATTATTTCATCACCTACTATAATATAGTATCAATAAACCATGCATTGTGTGGTTCCAGGCCTGTGGCTACCCTGATTATTCTCATAACAACCTTTAAATTAGTGCCCCTGCTTTGTGGATGTAGAAACTAAGACAGGAAAAGATTAGCCATTGCCCAGGGTCATGTACAGACCACCAGGATTCAACCTCACTTCCATTAAGTGTTAAACTTGTAGTCTGTTCAATGAGCTAGCTGACAACAGAAAGAACATTACAAAAAAAGAAAATGCGTTGTCTCTCCTCATCAGGAAAGGCTCCCATGCCCCCAGTGCGGGAACCATTTGGCCGGTGTGGTGCTCACTACTGAGGAATTGTTTAAATCGCTCAAAGTTTCCACACTTCACTGGGGAGTGACTCGGTGAAGGCTTTGATATCACTTATGCTGTATGGGGTCCCCAGGGATGAATTGAACTGTGAATCCTAGAAGATATCTCACCAATCTCTTCCTATTGCACCTGCTATTGGCATTCTTCTCCCCAGACTGCATACTATCCCTCACTGGAAACACTCAGGGCTCCTCATCTAATAGAAGACCCACTATGCCACCCACCTATTTCCAAACTGGGACCAAAGTGTCGCCCTGAAAATTCACAGGTGCTAGTAACGTGGTCATTGAAAGCTGTTTTCTATGAAAGCTTAGAGACGTGGTAAACAACATTCATTTTGAAGGCAAGGACTCAATAGTTGAAAATTCCCATCTGGGTAGCAAAAGCTGTGCTTTTAAGATACCCAATCACGAGTATTCTGAAGCTCATTACCATCCATGAAGGAAGAGGGTATGGAAAATAACTAAGTTCTAAATGTCTATTCTTCCTGTTGTCACTCTAGCATTGCAAACACCCTCTCATTGGCTGCCTATCCCCTCCACCCACGCCCATATTTTAGGTCAAAGAGTCCCTTCTGTGAATCAGAGCAGTGTCTTTCTCATCTTTTCTCTTTTTCATGCCAATCTTAAGCAAGTCACAGAGCTGACTTTGTGAGACCAGGTGGCAATTGTTCGCCCCGAAAACCAATCATACACTAACGCTGAGTGCCTCAATCGCAGTGAATGTGGCAGGGCGCCCTCGTAATCAGGCCCTGCATCAATGCGCCTGGTGCCTGTGGGCAGCTCTTGCTCTGTGTGGGAAGGCGGGGGCCTCTTCCATCTGCTAGGAGCTAAAGCAATGACTGTGTTCACTGACACAGCCTCGGCTGCCTCTGTATCCATATGCTGTGTATTCATGGCACGTTAATGAAGAAATCTTCTGTCTTGCCTGGACTAATGGGGGCTGGTGAGAGCGTGGAACACCAAGGGAGCTGGGGAAGGTATTCTATCCAAGAGGTACTGGCTGACCAAAGAAGAGAGCATTAGGGGGTGATGCCAGGGTCGCTACACTTGAGCCCATTTCTCTACCAGAGCAGCTGTGCAATCTTGGGCGAATGAATTGAGCTGATCCTCCAGTCCACAACTACAAATGCAGTTTCCAATAGTCACTTCCTCTCAAGGAATTTATAAACATGAAAGGGATCACACGTGTGTGGGATGGTTTGGGAAAGCAGTTGTAATTAGAAGTGTGATGCAAACATGATGTCAATAACGGCTGGCTTACCGTTTTGCCAACCAGGTACATTTGGGAGCCATTTAACTGCTGTATGGCAGGTGAACTGCTTCTTTACTTGGAGGAGAAAAGCTATACTTGCTCAAAGTAGAGCAATCTTTCTAGAGCATGAGTCCCGGATGTGATAGAACTTCCTAGAAAGTTCCATCTGTTTCCTTTGTCACATACTGAAGTCTATGCTTGTAAGAAGAGCAAGTGCAGGAACCTAAATTCCACACTGCGGTATGGGTGCTACACTGGGCAGCTAAGTGCTGTAGTAAGCTGCCAAACTGTTCATCAGTGGCCTTGGCTGTTTCCTTTTGATTCCGTTTTCTAAGCACCTAATTCGCTCCTCAATCCCATTGCTCTGTCTCTGTTACAGCAATTTCCACAAAACCTTGAAATCATTTTTTGCTGGTCTCTCTTTTTCCCTAGACTTTCCAGGCCTTTCAGGTAGAATAAACTGTTGCTTGCCAGCGGATCAGAACCCTGTGAGTGACACTTGCAACCATTTACCTTTGCTGCATAACAAACTACCACAAATCAAGTAACTCAAAACAGCATGCATTTTATAGTTCCTATTTCTGTTGGTCAGAGGTTGGGCAGGTGGCTGGATTTTTCTGCTTGGGGTCTTGCAAGGCTGAAAACAAGGTGTCAGCCAGCCTGTCTGGGAGGAATCTGCCTCCAGGGTCATTGGGTTCTCGGCTGAATTCAGCCTTGCAGTCCAGGACTGAAGTCCTGTTTTCCAGCTAATCCCAGTGACCACTCTTAGCCTCTAGAGGCCACACCCCAGCTTCCTGCCATATGGCCCATCCATCTCCAGTGGAGAACCCCACCCCTGCTGAATTCACTTCAAGCTATGACCTGACCTTCCTGGCTGTGACTTGCAGACAGATTGGAAGGGCTCCTGTGGCTGAGTCAGGCCTGCTGGATAATCTCCCCAACTTACAACCAACTCACCTGAGAACTTCATTACTTCTGCGGAATTCCTTGATGGCCCAACCTCAATTCATGTTTCATTGAGTGACTGAGGGAAGATGAGCAGGACTCTTGGTGCCAACTTAGAATTCCATCAGTCACAGCACACAAAGTCACTTCAAGAAGTATTGGTAAAGTGAAGGAAAGGCATCAAGTCACATTTTTCCCTATGAGAAACTTAGATTATAAGGTACATCTTTGCAGTAGCCTAGGATTTCCAAATGCACCCCAGCCTAAGCCTGCCTCCAATGAAACCACAGTTCCCCTTTCAAATGCAGATTCCTAGACCCAGGGGATTCTAGTGTCAAGCAGGCTATCTGCCTTCTAGCAGGCTACTCCTTGGGGGCATGTTTCCCTCTACACCTCATCTGGAAATGACTGGAAGAAGCCTTTGCACCTGGAGACGTTGCTAGATGGGCAATGAAAAGCATCACTCAGCAAGGAGGCTCTCAGGAGGGATCTTCGAGCCCCCATCTGGCAGCCTGGACCTGGGGCTACCACGGATTAAGGATGCCACCCAAGGAAACAAAGGATCCAGGGACAGAAATGTAGAAATTAGTACTCATCCAGAAGATGAGTAACAACAGCTGATACTTACATAATACCTTGCTAATAAGCATGAGCAACTACTTGTGGAAATGGCAGCACTTTCCATCTGTATCATAGCATTGGGAGTTAACAGAAGGGGATCCTAGAGTTACCAGTGGACATAGCATTTAGCCAGTAAGCAAACATTGCTGAGCCAGGTTCGGAGAGATGCCCCTGCCCTCAATAACCCACGACTCCCCACAGAGACAGGCAGATACACAAATGACAGGGGCTAAGAGTCCATACATCCTGTCACCAAACCGAACTCGGGTCCTCCTGCCCTGCGCAGCAAAACCAGACACTGACATCAGGACTGCAGCAACAGAAAGCCAGGCATTTATGGCAGAACACCACGCAAGGAGAATCAGGCAGCTCAGGCTTGAAACCAAAGCTGCCCTTACAGGTAAGGGTTTTTAAAGGCAGGGAGGCAGACATCACAGGCCAAGTCATCAATCAATGACCCAAAACAGGCAGAACATCTCCAAATGGGGATCCACAGGTCGTAGGTAGAGTCAGAGATGTTCTGATTTGCAATAGGTTAAGGAAGGAAAGTTTGTCTAGACTGGGGGTCAGCAGAAAAGAGTGTTAGCTCTGGCCTGTGAGCATGACCTCCAGGCTCCTCAAGAAGAAACTGAGAGCAAGGAAAGGCAGGCAGAGCTCACTCCTCAGTCCCCCTTATCTGGGGTCCATGTGCCAGCAGGTCCAATTGTTGGGGGGTGTGGGTTCCTGAAAAACAACTCAGAGTCATATGTTAGCATGATATCTTTAGTTTCTATAGGGAAGCAAACACCCTATGACTTTAACTTCCTTGGCTACTGTTTTAAGTTACTATTACCTTCTTGCTTATCAAATTGCTCATTTACTTCTCAGAGCTAGCTGGGTGTTTGGAATTTCCCTTGAAGGCACTCAAGATTTTCCTTTATTTCCACACTTAGGAGCTGGAGGATGGCCCCCTGCTAAGAGCGGTCCCTGCTGTGTCTCCGCACTAATGGCAATATGTACAAAGCAACAAATGGTTCTGCTGCATCCAAAGGAAACCTGGAAAAGTGTAAAGGCCAGGTTACATTTGAGCCCAGGTTTTCCATTTCTTTAGCCATGTTGGCCACATCTTCACTGGGTGGCCAGCGTTTCAACAGTCAAAGTGGACACCACCGCCCACATCTGAGACCACTGCCCCCAGAGGGGCTGGTCCGTACTCAGCTACCTAACAGGACTGGAGGCTGGGCTTCCTGGGGCCGAGTGACACAAGGTCATTATTAATAATTCTACCCACTCAAAGGACTTGATATACACCTAGTGAGTTGAAATGTTACTGACACAAACTCCTATCTTACTCTGATTGCTAGTAGCCCCCTTCCCTCTTCCTACCTGCTCCCAAGAAGGTAGCCAGACTGGGTGTTCCTCATCTGGGCTGGGTGTGAAAGGGGGAGGATTTCTGCTACTGAGCTGAAACAGCAGTTTCTAGGCACCCAAAAGACAACCACGCCTTCTTTTTGTTTTCTAGAAGGCCAGTGCAGTGTATACCAGACAGGAGGGAAGTTTAGAGCTCCACGAGACTGTAAAGGTGGCTGTGGCATGTGGGGCTCAGATTGGGCACCTGCTACCCAGGGCTGCTTCCAGCTCTGATGAAGTGGATAGTAGAGCTATCAAGGACCCCAGCATTGACTTTAACTACATGGTCTACATGCTCTAGTGCAGTCCTACCAAGGCAAGTTCAAGAGCTCCTTCAAACAGAGGGCAGGAAGCCTGTGACCAAGGACCTGTCTCTGTCCTCTGTGAGCAGCCACCCTCCCAATGCCCCTCCCCTGCCTGTGGCATGCAACGGTGATGAGCAGCGGAGACCACCAGAGCTGTCAGTGCCTTAGAGAAGCTGGGCTCCCTTCAATGGTGGAGCCGCAGGGTCAGTGTGTTTGCCACTTCTTTGAAGTCTGTGTTTGTCATGGGAGTCAGGAATGAGAGCAGAGCTGCCCCCAGACTCAGTAACACCTCCTGCACCATGAGTCACTTGTCCTCCCTGCCCTCGAGTAACTTTAGCAATATTGGCATCACGGAGAGGCTTGGGACCAGTCTACACCATCCTGCCCTCCAGAAGACTCTGTGGCTAACTGTGGCAAGGTGGACATGGAGCTGCTCAAATGCCAAGGCAGCAGGCAAGGCCATCCCTGAACTGAATGGGATGCTCACTGGCACAGTCTTCTGTGCCTCCATACCCACTGTGCCTGCCACTGAGCTGACCCACTTGTCTGGAGAAATGTACCAAACACAATGACACCCACAGTGACTTAGTGGGTGCCAGGGACCCCTGCTGAGACTCTTACTTCCCTAAGAGCAGGTTGTCTTCTGGGACTTGAACAATAGCACACACCCACTCCCCCAGCCTTGGTCTTGGGCTGGCACTGCTCTCAGTGATCTCTTTATCCAGCCCATTCCCTGGCATGATCATGCATTTGGCCACAGCAGCCTCTTTGTGGACCTCACAGTCCTCATGGCCTCCAGAACACAAGAGCCCTGGACCACCAGCCCCAGGAGTGACATGAGAGGAAGAGAGAGGCCCTCAGCCAGTGAGAGTCCCGGCCTCGAGCAACTCCATCTCCGAACAACTGATGGTCTCCTATTCTGCAGTAGGCTCTCGCATCAGGCCCTTGAGGCAGCGGTAGGGCTTCCAGAGCCCTGCTGTGCCCTGCACCGTTGGTGCTGTCTGTGCTGACCTCTCTAGCCCGCACAGCGGGAAGCAGTGCAGCAGCATGCTCTGACGGCGAGGAGGGAGTGGGCACACACTTGAGAGTAACTGCGAGCTGCCCCTGGCGTCACATCACATTGTCAAGTTCATGTTTTCAGCTGCAGTGAAAAAGAAGGAACTTCTTGTAGGGAACTCAACTAAATTGTCTTTAAATGACTAAACCCTAGGGACGACAAATGCCATTTCGTCATGCATTTTCCATGTAGATTCCCATACACTGCTACTCCCAAGAGGGGATTTTCTGCCACATGTATTGATGGTCTTTTTATTTTGGGTTTTGCTCTATCTGGAAGGATTAACAAGAACGACATTAAATCCCACACGAATCCCTTTGCCCTTGTAGCGAGAATGACCTTGAGAAGGCCAGCCCTTCCTAGCTCAGGGAGCAGCTTTGTGGGAGATGAGTCTCAATTGCCAGGACTCCCCAGGGCCAGGCGTCCTCCATTCAGGCGCACTGCTTCCCCTCCTTGTCCCAGCAGTCCTCACATTCACTTCCTGTCTTTCTGTCCAAGCCACTGCCCTTGACTTCAGCCCTCCTCTCATCTGTTACCCCAAACCTCTCAGCTCCACTCTTCTCATTCAAGTCAAATATTACCTAATTAGCATCACTCTCTTCAGAAACTTGGCTCCTTCTTGCCTCAAGGTACAGTTTAGGGGACAACCCACCTTGGGCTGTGTGAACACACTCCTTCCCCACTGACCTCAACCTGTGTCTGACACAGCAAAGGTTACACCACTGCCCTACCCACAGCGCTCCTTCCTTTCCTGCAAGGTGAATTCAACAGGAACTTCAGAGCTGGAAATTGCTCCCTAAATAGTGGGCCACCTCCACCTGCCATGAGGTGGGAGACTCCGGGCTGGCTTCTGTGATGAGGCTGGAAGGTGTCATGCACCCTGCGCCCAGCAGCAGAGCCCCTCCGGCTGCCTGTTTGCCCTGAGCCCCCTGCCTTCACAGGCACACACTCCGATGGGGATCACTGTTGCAATGGGGAAAATGAGTTGTTTTCCACCTGGGTGGGTGTGAAGGGAGGAGAGGAGTCGTCCTTGTCTCCAAGTTCTCCTGTCACTCATGCTGCTTCAGAAGCCTATTAGGGTCGCCATACCTGGAGCAGTGGATTGCGAGGGGCTTGGAATGAATGCAGGGTCTGCTGCTCACTGCTTGCAGAGTCCAATTAACAAGAGTGAGGTCAGACAGAGAGAAGGTGACCATTCCAGAGCTTGGCTAAGGGGAAGAAGATACAGGCTTCTGCCTTAAGGGAACAGCTTCACCTGTACAAGCAGAAAGCAGAAGCTTTAAAGGGGAACTTGGCATGAAAGGCATGCAGGGGACTGGGGAGGAGATGGTGGGGTCTGCATGACTTATTTCAATATCTTACCCATTGGGTGGTCTGGCTGGTGCTATCGTGGTCAGAGCTAGGTCATAAGTTGACCATTGTCTCGAGGCAATCTCCTGGTGGGGCTGAAACCCACAGGGCGCCTGGTTTGGTTCACTTGGTCCTCTGAATTTCCAAGCAAACATATAGTGAGATAAGCTTGCAGTGCAGGGAGTGCCTGGTGGAGGGAAAGGAATGGTTATAGTTGCATTCCTGAAGAGCTAAGTAAAAAGTGAACACACAGGGAAAAAGAGAAAAGGTAAAGATGATTTTTAGGAAAATGGGGTACTTGGTTACAGTCTGAGGTCTTAGGCTGTGGCATCAGGTCTGATGAGCCGTAAGCTTTAGTAAACATGGAAGCAGTGGGCGCAGAGCAGAGTCAAAGCCTGGAGAGAGGGTGACTGCTGAAACTGCCCCGCCTCAAGATGGGGGTACAGATAAGACAGTGGGCTGGAAGCTGCACCTGAGCTCATAGGATGGGTGTGGGGGCAGGTGCGCAGAGGGTAATAAAACAAAGGTAAAAGCCAGAGGTGTCTCCAGAGCAAGAGGCCACTCCTGGGGCCGAGAGGCTTCCAGCTGGCACCGAGAACATGCCTCCAGCCTCTGGCCTCTGACAGTCCTGTGGGACCGAAGGGCAGTTCCTGTCAGTGACCACTCATAGTCAGCAAGGGAGCCTTCCCCCAGCTTGTTCATTTTCAGTTTTCTCTATGCTAATTTAAAACATAACTGCCCCAGGGAAGGGCTGCACATGGAGTCAGTCATGATTCAGTGTGGACTGGCAGCTGGGACCCCGAGCACCCAGGAAAGCGGCGTGGCGTGGGGACTTGTTCACCTCCCAGCTGTGACTGCAACCTCAAAAGGGAAAACACGTCACATTCACAAGGAAAAGAACCTCATCTACATCACATTCTTTCACACATTTGAAGTTCTGCAGCTTCTATGCTATTTTTTATTGTGGTGAAATACACATAACATAAACTTTACCATTCTAATCACTTTTAAGTGCACAGCTGAGTGACATTAAGTACATTCACATTATTGTTCAGCCATCACCAATGTCCATCTCAAGAACCTTTTCAGTTTCCCAAACTGAAGCTTCATACCCATTAAACAGTCACTCCCTATCTCCATGCTCCCCCGAGCTCCTGCACTCACCCTTCTGCTTTCTCTCTCCATGAATTTGAAAACTCCAGGGACCTCACATAAGTGGAACCACACAGTATTTGACCTTTTTTGTCTCGCTTATTTCACTTAGCATAATGTCTTCCCAGTTCACCATGTGTCCTAGCACGTCAGTACTTTATCCGTTTGTAAGGCGGAATATATTCTATTTGATGTATTCACCACATTTTGCATATCTGTTCAGCTGCTGATGGGCAGTTGGTTTGCTCCTACCTTTTGCTACTGTGAATAATGCTGCTGTGATTACGGGTGTGCAAATATCTGTTAAAGTCTCAGATTTCAGTTATTTGGGGGAGATACCCAGGAGCAGAATTGCTGGATCATATGGTGATTCTATTTTTAATTTTTCGAGGGATGGCCATACCATTTACCACAGCGGTTTGACATTCCCTCCAGCACTGCACAAGGGTTCCAGTTTCAACTTCACATCCTCAGTCACACGTGTGATTATCTGTTTTGTTTTGTTTGTAATAGCCATCCTAGTGACTGTGAATTGGTATCTCATTGTGGTTTTGGTTTGCATTTTCCTGATTATTAATGATGTGGAGCACACAAGCTTATTGGCCATTTGGTTATCATCAATGACGAAATGTCTATATTTGCCATTTTTAAATCAGGTTGTTCGTTGTCTTGTTGTTGAGTCATAAGAGCCCTTTATATATATATATATTTATTTATTTATTTTAGACAGAGTCTTGCTCTGTTGCCCAGGCTGGTGAGCAATGGCGCAATCTCAGCTCACTGCAAACTCCACCTCCAGGGTTCAAGCAATTCTCCTGCCTCAGCCTCCTGAGTAGCTGGGATTACAGGCACACACCACCATGCCTGGCTAATTTTTGTATTTTTAGTAGAGACAGGATTTTACCATGTTGGTCAGGCTGGTCTCAAGTGCTTGACCTCAAGTGATCTACCTGCCTCGGCCTCCCAAAGTGCTGGGATTACAGGCATGAGCCACTGCGCCCGGCCTATTTTAAATATTAACCCTTTATCAGATATATAATTTGCAAATATTGTTTCCCATTTCATGGCTTGGCTGCCTTGTCACTTTGTCAATAGTGTCCTTTGATGCACAAAAGTATTTAATTCTGGTGAAGTTTTATTTCCCTGGTTTTTCTCTTGTTGTCTGCACTTTTCGGTGTCCTATCATTCTCTATGCTTTTGAGACCTTTGAAATCTAGTACAGTCCCATACCTGCTACCGGGCTTAGGAAAGCCCTGCCCATTCGCTGTTTCTGCAGCACACACACTTGGGCCTTTGCAATTCCAAAACCACCTTGTTTAGTGACATGTTAGCATTTCCTAGTCATCTGGTATCCTCTTATTACCCATCTTACTTGTCCTTCCAACACTGGGGTGTGTCGGATAGGAAATAGTAAGCTTTCATCTTTCTATGACATTTCCTGGGAGATACCCCAGATCTCAGTATGTTTTTAATTGGACAAATTAGACATTTATTTATTTTCATTGTGGTTTGTGATGCTTTTAATGGGAATTAACTAGACAGAAATGACAGTTGCACTGTTATGAGGCTGATATTCCCCAGAGGAAGGTGGGCAGCAGTCTAGCTCGTCAGCTGCTGAAAATGTCCCCCTTGAGCTCCCGGTGTGCTCTAAGGCCATGTAGCTTCTACTGCAGCAAAAGTAATGAGATCCTTGGCAGAATCACTTGAACATGCTGTAGAGAGCTTTCTGTATGCATTAGGCACTGCCAACGACATGCATGTCCAACACAAAGGGGCACGGTGGACATAGAGCATGGCAGGTCCCAGTCTCTGAGCGGAAAGGGCCCAAGTGCAGATGGTAACCCACTCAGCACCAGGGCAGCTGCTCTGGCCACTGAGGGCTGGTCCCGCAGCCGTTCTGGGCACTGGTGGGGCTTCCCCAGGAGCTCTGGGCTCTTCCCCACAGAAACCAGCAGTTCTGTTTCCACCAGAGGCTCCTGGGACTTATCTGCACCCCGAATGCTCACATGTGTGAATGCCTAGTCCTGCTCTCCTTACTGCCTCCCTATTGGGGGCTGAACCTCCAGGTCGTGCTCCACTCCCCACACTACACAGCCAGGCATCCTTCCTGTGTCCGCTGTCCTCCTCAGCGGGCTCTCCTTTTCATGTCCCTTTCAAAAGAGCAGCCAGGCTTCTCCTGGTCAATTTCTCTTCTCAATTTGGTGCTGACTCCTGGCTTCTCAATAGCATTTTTATTTTTGCAAGTTTATAGTAAAAATCAGCAATGCATTCTGGTTCCTCCATGCCAAGAATTTGTGCTCGTGCCTAAATATGAGAATCTTGACTCATGTCAGTAAAAATGATGGCCTCGGTAGACCCATGGCAGAGCCTGCAGCCTGGTGCCAAAGAGCACTTTCCTGCCAGCTCAGCCATTCACCACTGCCACTGCCTGCACACACAGACACACACACACGTACACACTCCTGCATGCACTGACAGGCACTCACATGCTTGCATGCACTTACATGCATACACTCACACATACACACTCACACACACTAGCACACACATGCTTGCATGCACTCACATACACTCACACACTCACATACATGCACTCACATGCATACACTCGCACATACACACTCACCCTGTCACTCATACACGCTCCCACCCCTCCTGACAGGCAGCAGGCACTGCTCCGCAGGCACTCCCTTGGGCCCCTCACTCATGTTCTCATTCTCAACTTTCTCTGCTACCTGCCCTTTATCCGCTGATGCAGATCCTCTCTGCCAAGCCTCATTCCTGATTTACCTTGAAAAGAGTCCGATGCCTAACCCACTTTCCAAGGGCAGTTGAGGTGGGAATCATTGCTTTTATATAGGGCATGGCTCTGGCTACACTTGGGAGATGCCCTCGTTTCGTTTCAGAGAGAGGCTATTCTCTGCTCACTCACTCCACTTGTCCTCCAGCCACACCCCTGCACAGAACCCGCTGTAGCCCAGGCCCCCAGTGACTTCTTCGAAGCCCTCAGGGTGGCTCTGTCACTAGGGAGATATGACCTTGAGGTGTGATGGCAGCTGGTGGGACTGGGTGAGGCCGGAGCTGGCTGTATCCCTGTAGTGCAGGGCCTCCTGTCTGCCTTAGGGTGTTCAGGTATCCCACAAGTCTGGCCCCCGATTGTGAGGATGGCACCCCCTCCATATCTGCTCCATGGCCACTGGCTTTGCGGATCTCTACTTCGCTGTCTCCCAAGGGACATGTGGCCGTGTTCCAGCACCTGGCCAGGCCCTTTTCTGTTCTCTCATTACTCCTAACCCAAGCAATGTCATCATGCTGTACATCTGTCAGTGGGTCCAAATGTCAAAGACTCCTAGACCTCCCAGATCCCAATCTCTGGCTCCAACTCTTGCCTCATTCTCCTGCCATGGAACAGCCACTGGAACTCCTGCTCCACCTCCAGTGATCTCCACCCACCATACCACAGTTCCCTCTGCCCTAGGGCTGATGGCCATGGCCACAGGTGGAACCAGGCAGCTTCTGCCACACACCAAGGAGCCATTCTTGGTGGCCCCCTTTCCCTCCAGCCCTTCTTCACCCACCAGAAAGTTCTCCTGGCTCTGCCTCTGACCCGTGTCAGATGTATCCTGTTCCCCCTGCCCTCAGTCTGTTACCATCACTTCACTCTTGGACTGTGCAGTCATCTCTGGACTGCTTGCCCAGGTCCTGCCCTGCTCCCTGCAGGATATTCTCTCAGCAGCAGCCCAGCCCAAGGTGGTATTGTTGGATAGCTAAGATCAGCCTGCCTTCCCTGTTGAGGGCCCTCCCTGAGTCTGCACCTTAGCCAAGGCTCCCTGTGTGCTCGCAGGAGCACCCAAATGCTAATCACGGCCTGCAAAGCTCAGCACCAGCCGCCAGCACTCACTCTTCAGTTGCATTTGAAGCCACTCTCCTCTGGTCCCAGTGCAATCTGGCTGCACTGACCTGCTTTCTGTTCTTCAAATAATCCCAGGCCACTCAGACTTAGGGCCTGAGCCCCTGCCCTTCCCTCTACCTGGTGTGTTCTCTCCAGGACGCTCCCACGGCTACTCCTCCCCATCCTGGGGTCTCAGAGGGCAGGTCCCCATGCAGTGGGGCACTCCCCCACACTCCCAGGAACTGCACCTGC
>NC_045453.1:37411654-37483757 GCF_002776525.5 Piliocolobus tephrosceles
CCCCATGCAGTGGGGCACTCCCCCACACTCCCAGGAACTGCACCTGCCCATCACCCTGTCTCTATTGTCTCACAATACTTGGCATCATCTTGGGATTCCTTTCTTCCTTCCCCCAATGAAACATGAGTTCCCTGAGTACAGGGACCAAGCCAGTCTTGTACATATCTTACTTCCAGTGCCAAGAAGTGCCTGCCATGGATAAGGCAGTCAAAAAACATTTGTTAAAAGTGAATGATTACATAATTGATTGACAAATGTCAATCCACCTTCTCCATCTGTGGTTCTCAACCTTGGAGGCACATAAGATTCACAAATGAGCTTTAAAAATACAAATGCCAAGGCCCCCCTCAAACCTTGAATTTCTGACTTAATGGTTCTGGAGAAAAGCCTGGGTATCAGGATTTGTTAAAACTACTAATGTGAATCAGATGTGCTTCCAAGACTGGGAATCAACTGGAATGTAGCTTTCAGCCTGGAGAAAAGTTGTCATGATCCAGATACTGTCCTTGAAAGGACCCTAGAAAAAGACCTACTGCAAAAAGAAAAACCTCCATCTTGATGGTATTAGTAGTTCTCAAAAGGGCAAAGTCAGGGGACCCTATGTATTGGTTTCAGGGCCTGAGCTCAGTGATTGTTAAGGCAAGTCCTAAAAAGTGAGGAATTGGTTGGAACTGGCAGAGTCTGACAACACAGTTTAGGATTGAAGGGCACAGCAAAGGGAGGGTCTCAAAGGAGGTGTTGGTGAACAGACTCTTGAGTTGAGCCTTATGTTCCAAGAAGATGGACTCTGTGGAGCAGTCTCCCAACTTCTTGCTATGTTTGCTTCTTTGGAGGTTTGTTTTTGCTTCGTCCCAATACTGCTTAACACATGAACAGGAATTCCTGTTGGTTTCTGCTCTCAATATTAATCAGAAGGAAAGCTTAGAAGCAAGTTTGAATCCACGCAAACAGAAGTATATTCAGAAAGAGTAAATGAAAATCCATATGGTCAAGAGGAAAGAAAAAAATCAAGCACTATGCCATTGCCTCCACAGTCAATGGGGAAGTAGAGTCTGAAAGTTTTCTGAATTAACTACTAATTTTTATTTTAACATAAAACTATTGCATGATTAATAATATAACCCAATCTATTAAGCACAGTTTAATAAATCAACCTAATATTTTTGCAAGGAGTGAAAGATTAAGAATATGAATGTATTAGTGAAACAAATGATTTATTCTTAAAAAATGTAACATAATGATGCTGCATCCAGTTAGAAATTAAAATCAGGAACCTAATTAGAGACCATCACAAAAAATATATTGATTTTGTTAAACATGTAGAAGATGGTTGGCTAGGAAAGCACATAGTAAGTTGTTTAGATGAGTGCTTCACCAAGATACAAAGAGAGGTGCACTTGAGGAGGGACCATCAGCAGCCACCTGTGCTCCATCTACAAAGATCTGGTTGTGACGGCATGGCTCAGGAGCTGATCAGAAAATTTCTGGTAGACGCTCTCTCCACTCCAAGCCACAAAGACAACTAACTAACCACTTCATTGAATTTAGATGCCAAAGCAAGCCATCTTGATTTAGATCCTTAATTTCCCTACTCACGAGGTAATAAAATAGAATTTTCTTTCTGGGAAGATGTTTTAAATCATGAAAATATTTAAACTGATCACAAAGCTAAGTGAAATACAATAAAACACAATGTCTGCAAGTATATATCATTTTAATTTTTTTTAGATCAAATTCTTCGTAACAAGATTCTTGTTGGGAGACCAGCGGGATGACCCCAGGACCCCTCCCCAGCTGGCTGGGCTGGAGGCTCAGCCTCACAAGGTGGAGGCTGTGCCTGGCCCTCACCCTGGGCTCCAGATACAATTTCTCTTCTTTGACCCCCAGTCCCTCATTGTACATTCCTTCACAGCAGTTCCTCACTTTGCTTTGGATGTTCTTGGCTTCGTCTCTTCCCCACTCGTAGACCACAAGCCCTTGTCAGGCAGAAGCTGAGTTTGAATCATCTTCTACCGTAACATCTAAGACGACACCCTGAAGTTACTGAGTGTTTGCTGAGTGAACTGTGTCTCTTGACTGCCTGCTTATCTGAGGGTGAGCTGTTCCCCATAAACTCAGATCTCCCTTTTCCAGGACCGCTCAGGAGTGTCTGCTCATGAACAGCCAGGCTCAGCCAGCCCTGGAAAAGTATGGTCTGCAAGAAAGAAGAATATAGTAGAAAAAATAGCAGTTGTCCTCGGTCCATTGAAATTCAAAGGATTCCCTGGGGATTTATTTTCTAAATGGCTTCTTATTTCCCTAAGTGTTTTGTCCTTTTTCCTCTGATGTGTGGGCATCCAATAAGCAGGCACTGGCGCCATCAACTCTTTATGTTCCCTCCCTGGAAAAATCCTCTAATTATAAAGTATCACTTGCTGCATGAGCCAAAGGGAAGAGTAAATTATTCCACTTTTGTTTGTACCATTGACTCCAGAGACGAATGTCTTCTTGTCCCCCGGGGAGCCAAAGCCATCCACGTTGACCTTTTGCAGAGGCGGGTGCGGATTCTTGTGCTCACCGCTCTGTGAACCCCACAGCCCGTGAATTCGGGTGCCTGCCTCCCTTCTCCTCAGAAGCAGTCTGTGTGTATTCCAGCTTCCACTGTCCTTTTTTCAGAATGTCAAGGACACTATCTCCTACTGCTTGAGTCCCTCTGCCTGTTCCCATCCCCCAAGCGACAGGAGAAGGGCCTCTTAAATCCCTGATTGGGATACAATTCTCCTAACAACATTCCCAATTGCCTTTAGGGCTACATTGTACACAGAAAAAGCGTAGACAGCAGAGAGTATTTAATGCATGGTGACAATTAGTGTATACCGAATGCAAATGTCGCCTCCATACCAAAACATTATATGCATGATGTCATGGAACCCCCCGCATCTGATCCATGATGAAGAGATGCTGTTGATGACTCCATTTCAGTTTCAGACTAAGTGACCTGCCCAGGGTTCATCTCTCTCTCTCTCTCTCTCACACACACACACACACACACAGTCACACACATGCACACTCTTGTAATTGTCAGAGCAGCCTTTTGGCCCCAAGCACTCTGACCCCTCAGCAGGATGTCCTGCTGTCTCCCTAGAGCATCTTCCCTTTATGTGTCTTAGCTGTAGTCTCAGGAAGTTAGAACTGGCAGAGGCACTAGCTTAAGTGAGAAACCAAGCACAAGGGTGGGTGAACAACAAGCTTGGGCCACAGGGAGATTATCCAGATAGCCTCTGAGACCTTGAGCAAGTCACAAGATCCAAGTGTCCTAGGCAGGTTCTTCCAGAATCAGACTTCCGATGAGAATCCACAGGCAAGTGACTGATGACAGGAGAGGCGCCAAGAGAGGTCAGGGAGGGAGCAGGAAAGGAGAGTTGGGAGGGGGAAAGTCAATCCAGGCACAATCTCAAGAACAGTCTTGTAGGGGGATCTTCAGCCTGATCTTGAAGAGGCCTCTGGAGGGCAAGCAAGGCCTCTGAATTTGTCCTGCCTTGAAGCAGGGAAGCTGGACTTTCTCACTCCTGCCTGTCCGTCATGAGTTACTGGCCACTAGGAAGGACATGCACCCACAGGCCCTTGCAGTTCTCTGAACAGCGAGGCTAAGCAGCTCCCATGGCCCAAGTCCCCGAAGAAAGAGCATGGGCTACAGTTAGAAGAAAAGCATGCAGAAACTGCAGAGTTGGCATACAGATCAGACGCGGGCATCGCAGGGCATCTGAGTGGAGACCACCAGGATCCAGGATACTCGGGCCCAGTCACTAGTACAATGCCCCATGCGGGGCCAGAGCTGTGTCTGTGACTGGAGCCCCCATGACCTCATCAGAAGGTCTGGGGATTTGGGAGGTGAAATCAATTAAGGGGATTAGAAAGTAGGTTTTGAAGGAAAGTTGACACAATTAGAGTATTTCACCTCCAGAGAAGACTAAACAGTAAGCCAGTAACTACACAAGTACATGAAGACTTCTTACCAAAAAATGATGGCTGATTCAAGGACTGCAGAAGTAGAATAATTGACATACTGCACATACAGAAGGGCTCCTACCGCACAAAGGAAACCCCAGCCTGACAAGGAAGGGAAGCCCCAGAAGACTGTAAGGAAGGGTACATGGTCCACATGCCCAGCATCTGTCTTGCAGTATTACACAGGGTCCCTCTGAAATAATTTACTCTGAACAGGTAAAGCACGACAACCAGAAATATTTCCTGCGTGTCTCTTATGTGGGAGGGTTTGGAAGCAGAAGTTCATAAAGTACATGAAAATGAGGATGAGAAGACCAGGATGAGCAGATCTTCAACACTGCCCTTGACCCTGTGTTGGGGGAGTTGAGGCAGGTAAACCCTTAGAAGCCTGAACCTGGCATCAGAATGCTGCAGGGAGGGCCCTCTCCAGCCCAGAAGCTCCATACTGACTCCTCGGCGGTATGGAACCTCTTATAGAATCCATCCTTCATGTGAACAATGGCAGTGATACTGTCCCTTCTCACTGGGCTGTGATCAATGGGTGCAGACACACTCAGAGCTCTTGCTACAGAGCTGGGAACAGAATAATGAAGTGTCAACTAGAATGGGTCTCCACATGTGAAATGTATGCCCAAGCCTGGTGGAAAGGTGGCATTCACTGCTGCTTCAAAGGATTCAAAACACTCCTCTGCTCAAGCAGAATTTGAGTCAACACAGAACCATCAAGGGATACCCAATGTGTCCCACATATCCAGCTCATATTATTTCTGTTTCTTCCAGTTATTGACACAGAACCTTCCAGCACACGTACTCTGCAGAAACACAAGCTCATTCATTCTCCCCATGTCCTTCCGTGTTAGGTAAAATCTGGAAATTAGAATCCCCATTTTGCAAATACAAAATAACTGAAAACAGATTAAGCTGCGACTCACTGAATCTGGAGCAAAAGCAGTTTCTATCTCCTGTTTCCTTCCTTGCAAGCTCAAGTTCCTTGTCTACTAACCTAGATGTCAAGGTGCTTTATCCTTCTCCCTGCTCTGATATTTCTTTCTTTCCTTTTTGTAAAAAATGAATGAATCTTTCTTTGATAGGAGTGACAAAGGAGCGTACAGAAAAGGTATGGAAATTTCAGAAGGGATGGGGTTCCTTCCGGCAGAATCTGACACTGGATCCCTGATTTACACAACCCGGGCACTGCCCCAGGAGCAGGGAAGGAAAAGCGCAAAGCAGGCTGTGCACATCCCCATCCATCTGATCGGCTCACTGGGTCCAAGCCTGGGAGATGCCTGCCGGGGAATTGTCATCTGTTCACTCTTACGCACCGCCCACAGATGGAGCCCTCCAAGGTCAGTGGATGAGGGACAGGCTGTGGACGGGAAGAAAACCGGGAGTCAGGGGGCCTGGATGCAGGGAGTATTTCTTCCAGTTTCCAAATGTGACTTTGGGTGCCTGGCTCTGGGTTCCAAAGGTCGTGGTGAGCCCTGAGTGCTGCTCCTCCTTCTGCTTATACTGAACAGGGTCCTATTCTCAACTGAGAGGGGAGGATGTCCAAAGCAGGACAGTGAGGATCATGCTCCAGACTGTTGTTGGGAGACGCTGTGTCTGACACAGGAGAATGATGTCAAGTCCAAAGACCAAGGAAGGGGAAGCAGAGGGCTAGATAGCAGCTGGGGAGGTCAATGCCAAAGGAATTAGGGGCAACATCAGGTTTCAGACTGTGCTTCAGAGTGAGCCCCTGTCTGTGAGTGTGAGCTCGTGCCTCTCTGGAACACCAGCACCACCCCAGGAGCCTTGCGGCCTCATCTGCAAAAGGGGTCATCGTACCTGTGGAAGAGGCATCTCCTTCGGAGTAGAAGAGAATTTATGTGAAGGAGCCTCTGGTCAGTGCTGAGCTCAGATCACGGGTGGCTCCGTGATGACCTCAGGTGGATCCCAAATGTCAGACATTCCCCTACTCATTCCACAGTCAGCCGAAGGCCTCTTCCTCACCATCAACAGCAAATGGGCACACACTGAAAACCTTGGCTGTGCCACATTTCTTACCTATGTTGATTCTTTTACTCTTTGCAACGATGCCACACCTGGGGCCCAAGAGGGAAGGGATCCACCCAGGGTCGCTCCACCGCAGACCTTGCAGCCAAAGGGAGCCGCAGCCTGGCCACACCCTCACTCCTGGTCTCCACGCTGCGGCCTTGCCGCCATCCCGGTCCTGTCCTGATCTAGGAGGAAAGTGAAGGCTGCCAAGGGATCTCCAGCAGAACCTTCTTTTACAATTATAGTACAAATTGGATCCTTCTTATTTCACTGCTCTGGTTTTGTTAACAGGCTATTTCTGTGTCAGTAACTGCCCATGGGTGTCAACTCCCCAGTGGGCTAGAATAAAGGGAAGATGTGACATCCTTTCTTCTTCAACAAAAAAGGATTGCCGGTATTGCTCCTTTCAACTGCCAGCCCACTCATCTGGGAGGTTCAGCCTGCCCTGTCACCTCGGAGCACTCAAGCTGCTGGGCATGTCCTGACTTTTCCCTTTTCACATTCCCTTTGACTCTGCAGGAGGGAAGCGGGTCCAGTTGATCTGGAGAGGCTGAATGGAGAAAGAACTGAGGCAGAAGTAATCAGTGGAAATTCCAGAGGGAGACAGATCAGAACCCACTGTCTAAGCACAAAGGGCTGCTGGCTTAGTAGAGTGAGGCTAAGGTGGGGAGGTCAGTGAGCCAGGGAGCCTGCCCACCTACAGAGTGGCTCTGCAGCTTTGTCCCTGCAGGATGAGGCCCTGAGCTCTGCACCCACCCTGGTGGGCTGCACATTATGTGCTGTGAGACCTCTGCAGGTGCAGGCTCAAAGCCCTGCCCCTGCAACTCTCTCCACCAGCGTGCCTCCTGAGAGGCAGGTAAGGCAGAGGTAGGCCTCAAGGAGCCAACCCCACGAAGTTGTGGGCGCTCTGTTTACTTCTCGGGACTCTGCCTTTACCTTGATAACTAGGGGACAGTTAGGTGGTTTGCAGGAAAAAGACATGTTGCTGTTGAAAATTCTGTTTTCAGGCTGGGCACGGTGGCTCACAACTATAATTCCAGCATTTTGAGAGACTGAAGTAAGAGGATTGCTTGAGGCCAGGATTTTGAGACCAGCCTGGGCAGCATAGCAAGACTTCTCTACAAAAATAAATGAAATTTTCAGCACAGCAATTGTGTTTTTTTTTTTTTGAGATGAGATCTTGCTACGTAGTCCAGGCTGGCCTTGAACTCTTGGGCTCGAGAGATTCTCCCGCTTCAGCTTCCTGCATAGCTGGGACTACAGGTGTGTGCCACAGCACATGGCTAGCAGTTGTTATTTGTTTACGCTGTGTTATGAACAGAATGTCTGTGTCTCTCCCCAAAATTTATACGCTGTAGCCCTAAATCCCAATGTGATGGTATGAGGAGCTGGGGCCTGTGGGAGGTCCTTAGGGCTAGAGGAGGTCATAAGGATGGGCGTCCATGATGACATTAGTGTGCTTGTAAGATGAGAAAGAGAGTGACCTCCTCTTGCTCCGAGTGAGGACGCAGTGACACGGCAGCCGTCCTCCACCAGGAGGAGAGTCCTTGCCTATCAGCATGCTGAGCATGGACTTCCCAGCCTCCAGAATTATGAGAAATAAATGTGTACTGTTTTTTAGGAATGTATTTTTCTATTTGTTTGCTTTTGGGGAGTCTAAACAGTTTCTTGACAGGACAAAGTACATTATTATTAGAGATAATGCAAGTTATTAATTACCAAATATATTTGTATAGAGGGGAAAAGCCACAAAATATCTATGAATTGTAAGAAATAAGCACTGTTGCAGTGCAAATATCCCGAAACATTCATGTGGTGCCACGTTCAGCTCTCCGAAGCTCTTTAGCTCTTACCCGGAGCAGCCGTGCTCAGGGTGATGCTGCTGGGAGTCTGGAGATAGATGAAGACACTCCCCCTACACCCGCCTTCATACGTACACATGCACCTGCACACTGGGACACACACTTGTGCAACACATATGCTGGAAAAGCCTCCAGTCCAGTAAGTGAAGCACAAAAGGTAAATAAATAACAAAGCTCCAGACAGGAGAGGGTGCGGCCCACAGAGAGTGGGGCAGGCCCGCTGCCATGTTCCCAGGAAGTGGGATGTAGTCAATGGACCTTCCTTCCAGGGTGGCTTGGCTGTGCAGCCAGGAGAGGGGGATAGGAAATGGGAATTCAAGGGGCCACCCTAACAGGGAGTCATGGCACATGCCTTCAGGTGTTTGTCCAAGGAAAATGCATTGCAAAGAGTGTGAGAAACATCAGTGTGACTATTTCAAAGTGACGTGAAGAATCAAGGTTCATCACCATTCTCTGCTGTCTGGGGAAGATCACTCACAGCTTACCTATACCAATCCAATCCGATTCTATCACTCTATTCACAGGATGCTCACAGCCCAGGATGAGGCCCAATCCCCTAAAACCTGGTATGAGGCCTTTGATGATGAGACCACTACCCAGCTTTCCGGTCTTATCTTATGCATCCTACACTCGTGCTCCATGCTTCATCAAACTCAAAAACCAGAAAGAGCAAAACTGCCTCAGGAACACTGCCTTCCCCCACCCCCAGGGTCATAGGCACACACACGCAGGCAGCCCCTGCTCCTCATCCAGGTCTCAGCTCTCTTGATTACTCCCTGTCTTCATGGGCCCCCCTCCCACTCTGCTCCCCCAGGACCCCTTCCTCGCCCCTTTGGAGCAGTCATCACTCTGCACAGTCACTGCTGTTTACTTGTCCTTTTGGGCAGGGCCGTACCTGCCAGGCTCACCTGCTCCTGTGCCCCCAACAGCTGCTCTGTACCTGTCCAGTAGCAGACACCAACCAACACTCACCAAGCCAATTGACAAACACACAGGCAAGGAAAGAACACACCTAGGGGCTGGGCCTCCCAAAGCAGTGTGACTCCATCACTGTGGATACAACAGCTTCTTTGTTCTTGGTTAAATCACTTTGTTTTGCTATTTTTTCACCATAGTTGAGGGTGAGGAAAGCTTTATGTACATTCGGCAAGGCCTATCTTAGCTGGTGAGTCCTCTTTCAATCAATTCTGTATTTTCAGGTGGCTCTTGAACAGAAGGAGCTCTTTTTCCTGCTGCTGGCCAGGGCAGATGTGTCCTGTACCCCCAAATTGGATAGATTCTGTGAGGCCATGCTTAATACGTGCTACGGGAGGAGACCCTTGTGGGACCCGGGTGCCTAATAGCAAGCAAACTGCATCAAAGGAATGCCCTGAAGGACCAGCTGCCTGGCCAGCTGTGCAGAAGCAGAGTAAGGGCTCTTTGTGGGCTGGTGCTGATCTGCATGACAACTGCCCAGGGAACACAAGCCAGGGTGCAGCACAGAGCTGCCTTTGGTTCAGGCACTTGCCTGAGTGAGTTCCTTTGTTTAAAAGGCATTCTTTTCTTAAAATATGAGTGATAAACTGAGAATCACAAAAATGAAATTGCTTACCTTTGTGTTTCCTTCCTCCAGTTCCACATGCTGCAGAATTACAGAAGTGGTTATTTTTGCAAAAGAACTTTTTTTTGCTCACAGAAAAAAAGCAAATGCAGCAAGAAATATGTTTTCTTGAGCCAAAAAACGAGTTCTTAGGCCTTTTAGAAAGTGCCAGCAACCATGCTAATAATTAATGACATGTTTAAATGCTCAGTTCTGCACCAGCAATGTTTTCAAGAATCCCAACCTCTTAGTTTTTCTTGACGTTAGAGCTACACTTGTACAGCAAGAAGAATACAGTCTTCCTTTATCTTAGTGAGGAGGTGCACTGCACTGTTCACTTGGTGCCTGGATTGAAGTCGATGTCTGTGTCCATTTTTGGAAGCTCGACTTTTTGAGCATATGCTACAAATTCTGGCCTCACAGGTCTTCCTGTAGCAAAGCTTTGTAAAGCTTTTTCTTTTTCTTTTTTCTTTGTTTAATCTCTAATGGTCCTGAGAACAATCGTGTTTTCCAGCTTTCAGCTGAACTACAATTTTCTTAAAAATACTGAAGCTGCTGATACCACATTCAGTCATAATAATAGGTAAGTATTATGGGACAATTAACTGGATCGTAGAAATTATTGACTAGATAAAATTCAAAAAGAAGCCACCTGCTCAGGCAGGACAGGGGTGAGGCAGGTTTCTGGGGGACATGAGGACAGCCAAGTTGGTGACACAATGAGGATGCAGGCTCTGGTGTGGACAGGCTGGGTCATTACCCATGGTAGCCGGAAATGCCCAGGAGAATGTAAGGCCAAGTGTGTGTTCAGGTCAAGTGACAATCTACGAACAAGAAGTGGAAGACAGAGGTCAGGAGAGAGCAGAACAACTGCAGGGCCAGCCATACAGGACAACAAAAGAAAGAGCCACCACATCCTTATGGGCACGTGGGGGGCTTGAACTTTGTTCTGTCTTACCTGACTTCTGGCTGTCTGGTGTGTGAATGGGCTGCTCGCTGGTGATGGTTTACGATCTCTCCCCACTGGACAGCATAAACAAAACCTACCTGTGCGACTATCTGCTCTAAGCAGCCTTATGGCCCAGGCTCCACACAGGCTCATATTTAGAAAAAAGATCAACTGGACACCTAAAGTCTTGACTTGAACTCTAGATCTCTAATGTAGGCTCGGGTGATGCAGGAATTCCACATCTTAAAAGACACAGCAAGATTTCCCAGGATCCTATTTTGACATCTCTTTTCTGCTAGAGGGAACCCGCTTCACACACTCAGGTACCACTCAGCAATACGGGTGATGCCTCCTCCTCCCCGGAGGGCAGAGGCTGATGCAGGTGCATCTCCTCTTCATCGCCCGGATAGGTGATTCTGACAAACACTCTCTTCCTTCCAAAGGGTTGGAGAATGGCTGCTGCCTGCAGTGGTGACCAGTTCAGGGATTCCTCTGCCATCTGACTCCCCTCCCACCCTGCTGTCCACCCACTGGCCCCTTACCCCTTTTTCCTGGGATTATTTTCCAAATAAATGTCCTGACTGAGCTCTCCAGCCCTGGTTTTGGGAAGGGAGACACAGGCCAAACGTCACATTCTTTCTGGGTATTTTAGCACCTCTGGTCTACTGAGGTGTGACAAATCTTATCCAATTTATCCAATTAAGGTTTGCGAAATTGTGAACTTGACTGAGGGAAACTATTCCAGCAAAGGATGAGCATGAGAACACCAGATAATAGGTAGTAAAAGCTGCTATTTTGGCTTCCATGGGGTATTGAGCAAAGAAGATGGGTCTTAGAAGCGTCTGCTGACAAGCACAGTGCTGCGCCGTGCCCATGGCGACCACAGTTCCTCTTCTGTGTGCCCACGGCTGTCAGTGCCCCAGACATGCCCATGGCGACCACAGTTCCTCTCCTGTGTGCTCATGTCTGTCAGTGCCCCAGACATGCCCATGGCGACCACAGTTCCTCTTCTCTGTACTCATGGTTGTCAATGCCCCAGATATGCCCATGGCGAAGACAGTTCCTCTTCTGTGTGCCCACGGCTGTCAGTGCCCCGGACACGCCTTCCATGCTCAATGCCAGTATGCTCACTTTCTAGATGGAGAAACTGACATTTCAAGAAGATGAGGAGCTTGTTGAATGTAAGCAAGTAAAGGTCGGATGTGAGGGAGTTAAACTCACCTGGCCTGCCTCTGAGGCTGGCATCCTCTCCACCATATCATGCTGCACTGCCCACCCTCTTAGATAGGCCTGGGTGGCTCTTCAGGAGCCCATATTTTCATACTCTCAGAAGACAAACTAAAGCTGTCCAAGGACTAAGCATAATACTCAAGACATTTTTGGTGTAAGCCATTGAGTAACAAAGTCCACAGGAGCTAGGGGCAGCCAGATGGAATCAGCCACTGAGATCTGGGGCATCTGATCCAGACACAACAGTGTCTGCTGCACTCAGCCTCTGCCCCCTTGAAACAAGAAGGTCCCAGCTGAGGGAGAGACATCATTCATGGTCTTAGGTTCTGAGGGTCTTCACATCAGCATCGACTTTGTGCCAAGGATCTAGACTTTGCCATTTCTCTCAACTTCTCAGAAAAAGCACCAGCAGCTCTTGTCTTGTCAACCATCTTTAAGAACGGTGACCAGCCAGCTCCACTCAGGAAGGCGCTGCCAGCACTCTGAGCCCAACCTTGCCTCCTACAATGCTAGGCAGCACATAGAATAAGCTCATTTCAGAGGTGAGGAAATCCAGGTGCTGTTAATCAGGATAGAGTGTAAGTGAGAGCAGCAGACACTTGCCTCCAGCCCAGGCTTGGCTGGCTCTGAGGTGTGAGCTTCTACTCTCGCAGGGAAGCATTCAGCTGATGCCTGACAGACAACCCCTATTAATGTTGGTTACTGGGGACCCCACCCCACTTCTCACAAGCAATGTGAAGACAGGAGAGCCACTCTGTTCTCAAAATTCAGCTTCTTCGTCTTCCGGGATCATTCCAAATGGCCCCATGGAGCTCAAGATTTAATGGGGTTATATTTATAAAGAACTTATCTCATTTCTAGACATGGTCAATTGAAAAAAAAAGGCCACAGATTCCTCCTGTCACTCACTGCAAGCCCATTTCCAATGTGACTTTATAGCCACAGTACAGGATATCTCCCCAACTCCTGAATCTGGCCTGGGCCACTTGATCTGCTTTGGTCAATGAGATGATGTGACGTCACCCTGAAGAGTCATGCACATTGAGGCTTGCCTTCCCTCATTGCTATCAGGCACCCCGGAGCCACCACTGGGTGAAGAACTCTGAGCCAGCCTACAGGAAAAGGAGAGATATGGCCCATAGCCAGCCTACTCCCAGAAATGTAAGGTCTTTGGCTGCCAGCTGACCACAGATGCCTGAGTGAGCCCAGACAGCACTGTATGAGGCAGAGGCAATCCATCCCAGATGGCTCAGCCCATATCATCAACCCACAGCACTGTGAGCAAATCAATGATTATCATTTTAAGCCACTGATTTTCGGAGTAGTTTGTTCAGCAGCAACAGATAACTGATACACCAGCACTATAGAAGTTGCTTAAAACATAGTATCTTTCTCTCCTCCTTGTTTCTTTCCAAAGTGCTGTAACGAATGCATGGGCAACACTGCTGATGCTGGAACTGAGCAGACCCAGACGTGCACTTGACCCTTTACTTTGGGAGGCTGAGGCAAGAGGAGCACTTGAGAAGTTTGAAACCAGCTTGGGTAACATGGCAAAACCCATGTCTCCACATAAAAAGAGAAAAAATACAAAAATTTGCCGGGCATGGTGCTGTATCTGTAGTCCCAACTACTCAGGAGGCTGAGGTGAAAGGATCACTAGAGTCCAGGAAGTTGAGGATGCAGTGAGCCACAACTGTGCCAGTGCACTGCAGCCTGGGCCACAGCACAACACGCTGTCTCAAAAAACACATTTACCTACGTAACAAAACTGCACATCCTGCACATGTACCCCTGAACTTAAAAGTTGAGAGTTAAAAAAAAAAATGTTGGCTGGAAGGTGTGGCAGTTTGCTCGGTGCCTGAGTGACAGTTCTTACCAGGACAGGAGGAGGTCCACAGACCTCTCTTAACTCTGAAAGTTCTGTAACCTCCTCTGAGATAAGCATTGTTGAGGTTACCCCAATTTCCAAGAGACTTGGCAATTTCTACTGTGTCCCATTGCCTAATATGTGACAGCTCCTCACTGACTTTCTTGAAAGTCTCTATTTCAATGCTATATCACAGCATACTAGATAATATTTCAAGCCACAATAAGGGAATCACAGGTAAGAGAAACTGCCCATCGTGTGCTGGGCCACTGAGGTTCCCACCAGGAGCCCTTTTGAGCTGCTGCATCTGCCAGGAGCGGGTGACATCCGTCTCTTTACATACACGTCCCGGCCCTGTGAGTTTCTTTTGCAATGAAGTGTAAGGCCCATTTGAATTGCAGAAACACTAAGGGGTGTGTGTGTGTGTGTGTGTGTGTGTGTGTGTGTGTGTGTGTTGGGGGGGGTGTCAAGAAAAGACAACAGACTAGACACCTGGGGATATTGCAGCTAAGTGAGCAGCATGGGACAAATAAAAACAATAGTATATTTTAAAATCCACTACATTGATTTCATGAATTTTCTTCCTTTTTCTCTCAAACTACTGTCTTTCTTCAATAGACATCAATTTCTTGACACCACAATCCGATGTGGTTTGTTTTCAGTAACTATCAGCTGCTAGGTATTTGTTCAGCACTTGGGATGTACCCAGGCAAAGAGATGTGCAAGTATAAAACAAGGGAGCCCACCCTGCAACTGGGAAAGAGGAGTTACATGTTCATTCCAAAACAGAGAAACAATGTAAAAACAGGAAAAAAAAAAAAAAAGTATCCATGCTCCACACATCAGCTGGGAAAGCCTGTGTGTAAAGTTCTGAAGCCTGGAAACTTTCAAAGAATCGAGGGTTTAAAGAGTCCAGAAGAACTCAATACAGGACACAACTGCAAAAGTATTTTCTTCCTTTAATTTCTGCAACCCTCACTTTTGGAGGGAACACAGCCAGCGGTGACCTGGGGCCCCACGGGTTAGGCTGCACTCAACAAGGTGCCTGCTTCCTATATTAGGAAGAGTCCACTTTCAAATTCAAACTGCACCCAGGAGACAAAGGCGAGTCCTGGCTGCAGCCCAGTCAGGTGTTCTCTTGTCAAAACAAAACCTGCCTCAAAAGTCAATTCAGAGACTGGGCAAGTGAAAGAGCAGTGACTTAGAGGCAGGGAACCGAGCTTGAGGCTACTCCTGCACATTGGGTCACTACGGAATCGTAATTACCCTTTTTAAACTTGAATTTCTTCATCTGATAAATGGGATCAATGACGCTCCACCTCAAATGGGTCTAACAGTATCTGCTCAATCTAATGGCTTAGATGGGAAAGTGCTTTATTCAGGAAAGGGCTCCGGAACAGTAAACTGCTTTCCTAAGGTGTGGTGGCATGTTCTTCCAAGTTGAGAAGTTCCGCTAGATGGGAGAAATGAACAGTACCCGTTTCTGAGTGCTCCAGACTACAGCCTTGCAGCTCTGGGGACCTAAAGGAAGAAACATCAGGCATGTCTAGCGGGGCTGCAGACATGAAGATGGGGATGGAATTCAGGTGATGGTACTGGTTGCACTCACCTGCTCCTCCTTCAAATGCCTCCTTCTGGTACTCTGCATTTCAGCATTCTCTTTGGGCTGTGGAGGCTCCCCAAAAGCCACGTCCCCTGAAAGGAACATAGGAAGGACCTCTTGTTCCCGGCACCACCTTTAACTCCTGCCCCTGCCCACCAGGACACCTGGGCAAGACGCATCGCAATGGTGGGTTACCAGGCAGGAGGGAGGGCTCTAGGAGGGTGGCGAGCCACTGAACCCTGGAGCCTAACCTTTTCTGACCACCAGAGAAGGAGACTGCGGTGGCAGGACTGGGGCCTCTGCCTAGTGTTGAAACGGGAGCGCACAGATGCTCTTCTAAATAACTTTTGACCCCCTTTCTGGTAAATCTTTTTTTCATTGTTGATTCTCTATGAAATCTAGACTGCAAACACTTCCTCCCCTCCTAGAACGCAGACTAGCTTACCACGGCCCTAGTTTCCTTCCAATTCCAACTGGGGCTGGCCCGCCATAGGCCAACAGCAGGCTAGCTCAGGGCTGAGGGGGTCTCTGGAGTCTCAACTCCGCGCCCGCTTGCTCCTCCATGGTTTAGCTGGTCCGGACTTGAACATTTGCCGGACCCATAAATTGGGTCATTTTGAACCTCAAAACCGAACCGGAGCCTGGGGAGGCCTTTAGGACCGAGGGGAGCCATCCCTTCCTCTAGTCGGGCAGCAAATTCCTGTCCTCCTAGTCCCCCGCAGTTACCCCCCCGCCCCCAGCCTTTGTGGCCCTCACATTGTCAGACACCAGCCCCTGGCCACCCTCTGGACGGGATCCCCCGCTAGGGCCTTCCCTGGTCTGGGGCAAAGTTGGTGGCCACCTTCGCGCGGGCTGCGCCTTCCTCCTCTTCGCTGCTCTCCTCCCCCGGAGCCCGCGCCCGCCGCCTCCAGCACGCGCGTTGCCAGGCTCCGCAAGCTAAGCTGAGCGGTTAGCCCCAAGGCGCCCCTAGCCCAGCCTGCCGGCCAGGCGCGTGCGACGATAGTCTCCCAGCACCCCTTCCTCTCCCGAGAGGACTGGGCTCCGCCCCGGCGCCGCAGCTCCAGACTCCCTGCCGCTCGGGCTGCAGCCGCTGCCCCGCGCCCGGCGCTCGGGGCAGCCGGGGGCGCTGGCGGCTAGCGCAGGGCGGGGAGCAGCGGGGGGAGCGGAGCGGCGCGGAAGGGAGGGCAGAGGAGGAGAGAGCCTGGGAGCGGAGGAGCAGAGGCGGGCGCCGCACCGCCCCGCATGCTCGCTCGCTGGGTAGACTCGCGGGCGGCCGCTTGGGCGCACTTGCCGGGTCACCTTGTCCCGGAGGTAAGTCCGGACCTCTCGGCCGCGGGGGCGGGCGGAGGGGCCCGCAGTGGGCGGGGTCGCGGCGGGGGCAGCGAGCTGGCGGCCGGGGCGGGAGGCTGCCAGGCACTGGCGGGTGTCCTAGTCCTGGCTCCGCCTCGGAGCGCGCAGACCCGGCGGCGGCGTGGCGCCCGCGGTAAGTCCGGGTGGTCGCCGGGACTAGACCTGGGAGACATGGGGTCGGCGGGCGGGAGGGAGAGCTGAGCCGGCGGAGAAGATGCTGAGGAAAGGGTCGGTGCTGGCCCGGGCTGCACCTTGGTGCCTTGCTACCTCGGGAGACGCGAAGGGGCTGCTGTGCGAAGTCGATGGGAGCTGCTGAGACCGAGAACTGGGAGCGTAGTGGAGCCAGGGTGCCCAGCAGGGCCATGGGGGCGCGCGGCGGGCCAAGGCTCTGCGGGTCCACGCTACCCCTCGGAGTGACCCGAAGGAGACCAGCCGGGGCTGGTGAGCCGGGCGGCCGCGGAGCTGGGGACCTAGGTCTGTTTGGGAGTAGGAAGGGAAACAGACTAATCCTCCGAGCGGAGCGGCAGGCAAGGTGCAAGCGCGCTTGGGATGGGGAATCCCGACGGGCGACCAGGGCGGAAGCAGGGACTCCGGGAGCCTCCTTCCTCTAGCCAGCACAAGACCTGCCTTCGAAAGCTCTCTGGCCCCTGGCAGCCGCGACAGCCTGCAGCCCTGGGAGCCACAGCCCAGGCGCCGAGATGGGAGCGAGCACATACGCTCTTTTGGTTCCAGTTTGAATCTCTCTTTTTCCTAGTCGTGATTTCTGCCTCTTCGTGTGCGCTCTCTGGGCAGTGGGGAGGAAGGAATGGCTCACTGGATGAGTTGGGCACTTTTCTTAGGGAAGGGGCTTTGGTCCCTTTGCGCTTTTTGCAAGACCCTAGTAGAGTGGCCCTGGCAGCCGAGCTTTGAGGAGGCGGCCAGAGGGGCCGTTTGGCATCTCTGAAAGACGAGAGGAAGGAGTCTTCTGGTAGTCCTGTTTTTCTTTGGGGGTTTCCTTGCACGCAGAGGTTTGGGCGCTTGGCACCCCGACTTCAGGTGCGCACAGTCCTCCTGCGACATCAGATGCGCTGGCGCCGCGGCGCTCCTGGCTCGGACCTATGCCTGCGACGTCCCTGGCCATGTCCTGGTGTTTAGTGCAGCAGACACCGGCCGAAGGCTTGGCTGATTGGGGGTGTCGTGGCGGGGAGGTCTGGGCATTACACAGTGGCTCCGTTTTCTGGTTGGAATCAGTTGGTGGGGCGTGCTTGCGCGCGTCTGTGTATCTGTCCGTTCCCCTCCTACAGCCCAGCGTGGTTGGTCTGAGTCCAAAGAAGGAGGTGGTGTGTGTGCTGCGTAGACCTGCGCCTGTGGGGTGAGCAGCCTCATAACAGCCCCCAGAGCCGGCCAACTTCTCTGTGCTAGGCTGCGACCTCAGGGGCCCCCGCGTCGGGGATCGGAAGTGGTCTTCAAAGAGGGGTCTGGGTCTGGAAGTCCTGGCAGCAGCCAAAATGAAAAGAGCTGCCAGGAGGCGGGCGGTGGGCAGTCTGATGTCCGTTCTGGCGCGGACAGGAAGGAACTGAAGTCGAATTTTTAGATGAATTGCGTGCTGTGTTTGGCGGTGGTGTGGCCCGTTCTTTTGGAGGTCCACACCACAGGTGTGAGGCCTGTGGGCCCTGAGGAAGCGCCCTCCCCGTGTTTCCTCCCTCCCCTCTCTCTCCATCTCTCCACCGCCCGCCCCTTTCTTTGCGAGGAGCAAGCCTGACTTAGTAGCTGATCGGCGCCCTCTCTCACCCTGCCCCCGTATCCTGCATGAAAACGCAATCCTCATAATCAGGAAGGCCTTGTTAAAAAAAAAAAAAAAAAAAAAAAAGCAAAGAAAAGATGGAGAAACCTGTTTTTAAACTTTTTTATTATGGAAAATTTCAGTGGTACACAGTGGCAGACAGAGAATAGTGCACTGAAGCTTTGTGTACCCCCCACCCAGTCACCACCTGCAGTTACCTTTTGTGGCGTTTTGGAGGCCTTATTTGATGAAGTATTTCAAAACTCATTCCACAATGCTAAGTATTGGATAGTATGTTAATTAGTTCCATTCAGCCGTGACACATTGTATACGCATATCACAGCATCACTTTGTACCCCATAAACATATACAATTATAATTTGTTAATGTCTGATAAAAGAAACTAATTCATTAAAAATACAAAATTACTTTGATATAAACTTCAAAAAAAAAACATTCCAAACTCACCTCACCTCTAAACACATCCCTCTGTATCTGCAGCTGATGATATTTCATGTTATGTTACCTAACTATCAGAAATGTCAGTTTTTAATAACCCCATTAGAGTATAGGTGATACTAAAATAAAAATGAAGGCCCCCTCCATTCCCATTTTAGGGTAGAAAAGGAAAACCTGCTAACTCTCCTTAAGGCGTACAGGGGCGAGATACTGAAGGAAAGGCAAGTCCAGATCTCTGGAAGAGAGACGTGTTAGCAGTAGGACCAGACTTATCCTAATTCATGCAGGGTGTAAACATGATTCTGGTTGAGCCATGATAGGCGAGATAATTTTTTTGATAAAAACTTTAAAACTCAGTTCAAAAATTATAAGCAATTAATTTCTTCCACATTTGACATTGAGATAAAGGTGCTCTACCAGACTTATTTTTCTCATTAATTTTAAATCATATTTTCTAGGGAGTTATTACTAGTATCAGAGAATAGAAAGTTATTTTCCTATGTAAGATTTCTATCTGAGGCACTAGTCGGTGCTATTCTGAGGTTCATGGAGTGTACTGAACTTTTCATTGTTTAATTAGAAAATGTTTGGTCGTCCTCCAGGTCACACCTGCTCTGCCCTCTGAAGAGGCTCTGGGCTTGCTGAGATGTGATGTCCAGTGTGAATTTTACTGGCTGGAGAGGTGTGGCATACAGGGAGGCACTGGAGGCAGTGGGAGGGGATGCCCTCCCTCCACCAGCCCCCTCCCATCCTGCACACCTCTGTGCTTTCCTTTATATAAAAGCAGATCCTAAAAATTGTCAATGACGTTCTTAGAGGAGTCAGTCAGACTTTTGAGTACCTTTATAAAGTGCACTATTTAAAGACGTCCTTAGTTAACCTTTTGTAAGATGAATAACCATCTTGTAGGTGAGCAGTTTTATGTCCCGTCACCCCATCCGCAAATAAAACCTTGTCTTTTCATAACTCCAGCTTGGCCTGTGCCCCTCACATTGGCCTTTCAGATCCTCATGCACATTGGAAAATGCAGGTTGCATCTCAGAGTGAATGCACTGCTGTGGCCTGTAGTTTGAACAGATGTCACATGATCAGCAAAATTCTTTGAATGAGTGGGTAAAGTGGCAAGGACTGAAGTATGGGGTGTTAATTTGACAACACCAGCAAAACACGGGAGGTAAGCGACTAGCAGAACAGCCTGTTGTATCAGTGGAAAGTTGCATAAGGTCATTTTGGGGCAGTGCATTGATAAAAGTTTTTGGAGCCATAGCTCTTGACGCAGCATCACTACAGTAGAGGCATGGTGTCAAAATCTCTACGAAGCAGTACTGAAAACATTAGAGATAGGCTGACCAGGTCTCTAACCACGTCATCAGAATTAGAATAATGAAGTTGGCAGTGGGAGGTTTGAAAAATGTGGTTTCTCAGCATTCTCTATGCAAGATGCCCATTTTGAATGATTCCTAAGAGATCCTAAACTTGTGTTCAGAGAGCAGCTGAAGTAACCCGGGCCCCAGCTATGATTCAGTGCCCTTGTGACTGTGTTGCTTACATCCAGGCAGCATATTGGATTGTGCAGAGAGTGGAGGAGGGATGCGCTGGGGACACAGGTGTGCAGAGTGTCTCCTGTCCCCAGGCTGCTCCCTCTTTCCCCTTGGGCCTTCCCCGAGTGCCATGAGCAGACATAGGCTCCAGAATCTGGAAGGTCCCATTTGTTTTCTCAGAATGCCATGTGAATACAAACTTTACCCAGAGAAACTTTGAGACAATGAAATGTCCTCAATCCAGTGTCTTTTTCATTTAACAAACTGTGACAACATTAACTCTTGGTTTTCAAAATCCTGTAAAGAATATGGTTGAAAAGAAACGATCTCAGAAAAGTGACGTGGTTTGTCTAAGATCATTCAGATAGCAAGCAGCAGAGCCCAGAGTCTGGAGCCTACAACCTGTCTTTGGCAAGAGTGAGGATTGGGGCATACGTTTGCACTCACTTGGGGTGGACGGACACATGCACAGGAATGTGCCCAGGGTGCATACATAGCCATGTGGGCTAAAGATTTATGAGAATATATAGGAAAGGCATGTGAGCAATAGCTTATGAAATTTATCCTTAACATAACTAAATTTAGATTCATATTACCTTATAAACTTACATGATGCATTCTCTAAGATGGAAACATTTTTAAAACAGATTACCAACAAACCACCACCCTCCATTTATAATATGTGATGATTCAAGATGGAAGCATGGTTCAGATAACCAAAATGTAAATCTTCTTAAACTATTGTAGGATAAATGACCTGTTAAATTACCAAAAACAAAGAAAAATAGAAATTCTAAAGAACAACAACAGATAAGCTTCGGGATCAAAAATAACTGTTAGAACCAAAAATAACAGAACCAGGAAACATTATACACAGGTAGAAAATAATAAAAATAAAAGCTGCTTCCAAAGGCACAACCCAGGGGATAACTTTGCCTGTTTAGTTACGTAAAAATAATTTAAGAGTTCAGTTAGCATTCTTTCAGAGGCATGGGCCTTTTGCTCCAGAATTGCAATCAGTGTTCAGTGTGAAAACACTTTTTGCTTGGTTTTTAGTTCTTAACTGAATTTTGTGTTAATAAAATTCATTTTTAAATACTGGGGTGGCATTTAGAGAATGACCCTGAAGGAGAGAGTACTTGTGTGGATTTTAAACTGGGTGTTTCAAAAAGGGCTCACTTAGGGTAAATTTCTATTTTGAACAATTCTTAGGTCTCCAACAAGTTCAGTTGTTATCTATCACTTGACTTCACTGGGCAGGCACTTTCAGATGTTACCTCCATCTGTTACTTCCTTAGGTTTCCTCTCTTTCAGAACACATCAGTGCCCAAAACAAAACCAAAAAGCAAACACATTTCAGATAAATCGAACCACAAAAGTTTTATTCCATTGCCTCAACTTTAAACTACAGATCTTTCTGAAAGGGAGATACAGTAATCTTACCTCAAATACATTTGGAACCAACCCCCACACCCCTGCTTAGAAAAGCAAATAAATGAAGTGTTGCAGAAACTCACTCTTCTGTCATGCGTACAATAGTCAGTTTTTAACTTCCTCCTATAATCTTGGTTCTCACATGTTGGTGGTCAGCTGGCATGGGTCTGAGACACAGGAGTTTATTCCTGAAGATCCTAATGGGATTAAGTCCTAGGACAGTTTCCCAGTGGAAACCCAGTAGCCATGCTAGGGGGTGGCCTGAGGCATTAGCTTTAGGGTAGACCCTGGGGAAGCCCAATTCATCCTACAAAAGATTGGTACCAATTCCACTGTTAATTATTTGCGGTTTCTAAAAGTGCATTTAATAAAGCCTATGTGTTTCTGTAGCCAACCTTCATGTCTGACATCTCAGCCTCAGCCCATCACCCATGTGTCTCCTTTATAAGAAACTTTGTCATTCCGTTGAGTGCCCCATGGGATGATGGCACAGCATGAGTAGGGCAGTCGAAAGAGTCGAGATGTGATAGGTGGTGTGCGTGGTTTCTGAGATGCTGTCTAAGCACAGGGACTGGCCTGGGCTGGTAGGCATAGATGATTGACCGTCACAGATTGACTGTAAGAGGCACTCATCTGCTGCAGATCTCCTGTGGAAACCCTGTATTTATGAGGACCTTGGAGAGGACCCTGCACCGGGCAGTCCCACCAATCCTAACCCAGTCTTGGAATGCTTTCAGATATCTCTTGCCTCTTTTGGCTTTACTTTTCTCTCCCAATTCCTCACCGTTTCCATAGTGCCTTTGTGACAAGTGGCTCCACAACAAAGAACTGTGAGCTGATTAATGTGCATAGTGTCTTTTTTTTTTTTTTTTTTTTTTTTTTTTTGAAATGGCATCTCACTCTGTCACCCAGGCTGCAGTGCAGTGGCACGATCTCAGCTTACTGCAACCTCTGCCTCCCAGGTTCAAGCGATTCTTCTGCCTCAACCTCCCAAGTATCTGGGACTACAGGTGCACTCCACCATACCTGGCTAGTTTTTCTATTTTTAGGAGAGACAGGGTTTCACAATGTTGGCCAGGCTGGTCTCAAACTACTGACCTTAAGTGATCTGCCCTCTTAGCCTCCCAAAGAGCTGGAATTCCAGGCATGAACCACTGTGCCCAGCTTAATGTGCATAGTATCTTAACAGTTTTTTTCTTATATACTAAACCCAGAGATATAGCTCATTCATTTCAATACTCTAATAATAGTTTAGTGCTCTAAATTCCCTCACAAAAACAGGTTTTTGTTGAAAGCTAACTTTGAGTCAAGGGAAATAATCTTCTTTGTTATTTCTAAGTTTATTCTCTGCCCTTCATTCTTATCCTGACCTTTAAAAGCTGTGGACATTGGCCAGGTGCGGTGTCTCACGCCTGTAATCCCAGCACTTTGGGAGGCTAAGACGGGCAGATCACTTGAGGTCAGGAGTTCAAGACCAATCTGACTAACACGGTGAAACCCCGTCTCTACTAAAAATAACAAAAAATCAGCTGGGCGTGGTGGGGCACCCCTAGTCCCAGCTACTCAGGAGGCTGAGGCAGGAGAATGGCATGAACCCGGGAAGCGGAGTTTGCGGTGAGCCGAGATCGTGCCACTACACTCCAGCCTGGGAAACAGAGCGAGACTCCATCTCAAAAAAAAAAAAAAAAAAAAAAATGCTGTGGATATTATATTAAGTATCACACCTTCACACAGTCCATTGTTTTCACTTTGTTCACAATGGGATCACTAACTGGAAGCCTCTCCTAACTGCTCTGGATTTGGTAAGGACCCTACAGCCTGCAGCATAGCTGTCTGTCCCACTCAAGTGGCCTGGAGCAAGGAGGGTCATTTGTCCAGCTGCATTTCTGTCCTTCTGCCATCCACTCATCCGCTGTGGCCCTGCTTGTGTGGGTCCTCTTGTGTAACATTCATTGGTACACTTGCTAATCTGAATGTTCTAGGTGTAGCTGTATTAGCTGTGAATCGGAGCCCTGGATGTATTTGAGGACATCACAGTCTATTTTAGAACCATAGAGATGAAATGTATCTGTTGACTCAATATGTGCAGAATTCTGTAGCTTCCTTCCTTGCCTATTGCTAGGCCTCGAATTTCTGATTTGCCACATACCTTTCCAGGAAAAACATGCGTCACACTCTTGGGACACAAAAATGAGTTTGCATCCGTAATCCCAGCAACGGTTCTATCTGTTGCTCTTCACATGCCTACAGGGCAAAGTGGTACAGGGCTGCTCAGTGAGTGCTGGGGTGACCAGGTGGCCCTACCGTCTCACCACTGGTGTTGGGCCATAGCCCATCCTCAAACACTTTTTTTTTTTTTTTTTTTAACCAGAGCAGGGCCACATGGGCACCTCCCTCCTCCCTAAGCTCTCCTGCATCCCCTGCAGTCCTGCAGTCACCCATCTGTCCCACCCAGAGTCTGGCACTGCAGTCACCAGCTAGTCTGTTCTACTACTTCAGCCTTGCTCCAGGTGCACCTGGGACTGTAGCACCCAGACTCATAGACAGTCTCTGGATCAGAGAGCCAAGCTGTAAACTATCTGTGACTGCCCTGCCTCCCCATCATCTTGTCCTCCAGCGATTGCAATGCCCTGGATACCTGCAGAGGTTACTGAGGGGGTGGGGTACACTGCACCCCACTGCCCCTGGCTCCAGTGTGTCCTGGACATTATGCAGAGGGCCAGGTCAGTGCAAGGAAGTGGGGTAGGGAGAGCCGTGGCTCTGGGAGATATTTGCCCTTTGGGGGAGACTGAGGCTGGGGTGTGATGGAGTGTGATGGAGGGGCTGATGGAGAGCCCAGCATTGGTCAAAGGATGGACCTCAGTCACTAGGTCTTCTACACAGTTATAGATATTCCAAACTCCAGGCGTTTCTGACCTGTCTCGATCTAAGACACAGACGTGGGCTTCCAGCATTACTGACCTCAGGATTTGGCTCTGGGCTGGACAAGAACTCCACCCTGCCAGTGGCCAAGCATCCTTTCTTGGTAGAACCAGGTAAGCCCTATGCCTCACCATGCTCTAAAAGGGTGGCCCTGCTCTTCAGATCTGGATGAAATAGAGGTGAGCTAAACAATTGTGGGGAAATAAAGGGAGCTCAAACCCAAAGGGTCAGATTAAAGCTGGCAGGGCCTGTTTGGATGTTGAAATGAAGGTGATTCAGGAAGACCACCAGCTTTAACTATTGGTGCCTTGTTGCTTCAGTGTCTCTCTCAAGGACCAGAGTGGCAGCGCCAGGCAGGGCAGGGAGGAACCCAAGGAGGGAAGGGTCGAGACTGAGCTTTGTCTGCTATTCCGTGTGACTCCCTCGGCAAGCTCCCCAGATGCCTGTTTGATACTTGGTGGAAAGAAGGGACCCAGGGGGCTTCCCCAACATGCCATCCAGCCTCTGCATCTCCCAGATGCAGAGCCAGGGCATAGGGACGCAAGTTTTTAGGGCTTGTTTGCTTTTGTATTTATCTCTAAAGTGCACTTTTTTTCTCACCCACCGTGCTCAGTTTTCTTGGCATTGCTGGAACCCAGAATACTGTTTGGGACAATGACACACCCCGTGCACTGTAGACAAATAGATGCAGATAGCTCTGGCTTCCAGCAAGCCCCAAGTAGGACACAACATGATGAGGACATCTCTCCATCTGTGCTTTTCGGTGGTTTCCTGGGAGGAGAGCACCACAGCCATTCAGGGGCACCATGGGTGAGGGGAGGCCCAGGTCCTAGGCCAGGCCAGGAGTCATGCACCTAGAAAAGTCCAGGAGAACAGAAGCCTCCCACAGAACTCCCAGGCAGGCAGAGGGGAAGCCGCATTCCTGTAATGCCAGAGGCCCAGACATTTAGAGAGAACGTCATATTGAACTCCGCAGGACAGCAGGTCAACTTTTAGACCTCGTGGGCACTGTGTTCTTGTCTTGCTCTCAGCATAAAGCTTTTCCCGGAAGATGGAAATGTTCTTTCTCCTTAGACACTGCCCAGAAATGCTGATCTTCCTGGAATTTCTATTCAGAGCTTGAAATATTACAGAAATGTATATTTGGTGAGTTGGGCTCTGCCAACTGTTTCAGTCGCTCCTTAAGGCTAAGTTGGTGCCTAATTAGAGTAAAAACAAGGATGCAAATTGTTTCTTGGGGACCCAAATCAGAGGGTCTCTGTCTCCACCAGAGCCTGGCCCAGCCCTGGAGAGTGACTTGGGAGCCCCATCTTGACAGGTTCTTCCCTCTCTTCTGAGACCTTCTACCCAAGCCCTCAGCCTCCTTGGATTCCCCCCACCAGACCTTCTCTGTCAGAATGGAGTGGCCCCAGGGGCAGGACTCACCGCTACCAACTGAGCTTTCCTATGTTCACAACTGGCTGCCCTGTGTATTTTCCTGTTCCTACCCCTTACCCAACGTCATCTCTGGGATGTTCTCTGGGGCAGCAGCCGCAGTGAACCCATTCTCTGTCTGCTCCCTCCAGCCCCTCGGACTTCCCTTTCCATGCCCCGTCCTCTGATAATGATACTTAGTAACCCAGGAATCCACACCAGAAACTCCCTCAGCCCCTGTGCTCCTTCCTCTTCCTCATCACTAGATCTAAGTATTTCCTGCCTCTCTCTTGCATCTTTTCCACCCTTGGCCCTGTATGCACACTCATCTCTTGGTGGATCGTCTCAGTAGCTTCCTGCAAGCTCTCCCTGCCTGCTGCATTCTGCCTCTTGCCTCCAGGACTGCCAGGAGAGTGAGCTGTCTCAAGTGCAGATCCGCCTCTGGGGCCCTCCTCTCAAAGCCCACTACTGGCACAGAACAGGCTGCCTGGGAAAGATACAAGGCAAGGCTGTCCTGTCAGTCCCTGTTCACCCTCCAGCCTTATCCCCATTTCTCTAGGTGCCCAGAACACCGAGTTACTCGTGCCCCTGCCGTGCACAAGTACATGTGCACACACACACACACGCCATGGTCCCACATGTGCACATGCACACACACACACATTACATAGTCCCACACCTCCCCCACCTGCAGTTGGCTGCCTCTTGCCTCTTGTTAATCTCCTCTGAGGTTCAAAGGCTTAGCTTGATCATCACCTCTTCCCAGCATCCTTCCTCCAAGTTCAGCATTCCCGCTTCTAGGTGTCCTTGGCACCTGGGCCCACACCAACACTGGTGTGGTGTTAGCAGAACAACCAAAGATGAAATATCTACAAAAAACTGTCAAGAAATGTGTAAGACCTATATAATGCTATTTCAATCAGAATGCCAATATTATATTGCCTTTCGAGCTTGACAGAATTATTCAAAAGTTCATGAAAGAATAATCAGGCTACAGTACTACATTTTTTTCAGTGAAGAAATGTCCTACCAGATAATAAAACGAAGTGTTCAAATTACATTAATTGACCTCAAATCCATTAGTATGGCTACTGTCAAAAAAATCACAGAAAATAACAAGGATTGGTAAGGATGTTTAGAAATTGGAACCCATGTGCACTACTTGGGGAACTGTGAGAGGATGTAGTTGCTAGGGAAAATAGTGTGGAGGTTCCTCAAAAACACTAAACATAGATTTGCCATATGATCCAGCAGTCCCACTTCTGGGTATATATCCAAAATAATTGAAAGCAGAGTCTTGAAAAGATATGCACATGCCCGTTTTGATAGTAACATTATTCACCATAGCTCAAATGTGGAAGCAAGCCAAGTGTCTATCAGCAAATGAGTAGATAAGCAAAATGTGCTAAACACATACAGTGAAATATTGTTCAGCCTTAAAAAGAAAAGGAATTCTGTCTTAGGCTACAACATGATGAACCTTGAGGACACTAAGCTTAGTGAAATAAACCAGAGACAAAAAGGCTCATATGATATGATTTCGCTTATGTGACATACTGAGAGTTCTCAAACTCAGAGGCAGAAAGTACAATGGTGGTTGTCAGGGTCTGGGCAAGGGGAGGTGGGAGTTATTGTTTAAAGGGCATAGAGTTGCATACGTGCAAAATGAAAAAGTTCTGGAGAACCCTTGCATAGCAATGTGAATATACTTAGCACTACTGAACTATATACTAAGAAATGGTTAAGATTATGTAAATTTTATGGGGTGTGTGTGTGTGTGTGTTGCCACAAAAAAAAAAAAAAAAAACTGCATTAATTGGAAATGTAAGATTCTAGTTACTGGCATGTAGTTAACAGGCTATTCTGATTTTCTACTGTTGCATAACAGACTGCCCCCAAAACTTAGAGTTCATGGATCTGTGGGTCAGGAATTTGAAAGGGCACAGTGGGGCGGCTTATCTCTGCTCCATGGCTCCCATGACCTCAGCTGAGAAGACTCACATGGCTGGGACTGGAGTCCTTGCCCGGGCTGGGCTCACTCAAAGCCTGGACCAGGAGCACCTACACATGACCTCTCCCCGGGTTTCCTCCCAGCATGGTGTCAGGGTGGCCAGACTTCACATGCCAAGGCTTCTGCTCCAAAAGTGAATGTGAACACAGTCAAGGCTGCACGCTCTACTGCCCCATCTCCACAGCCACTCTGGGTCAGTGCCACAGGATTCTGTTGATTACAGGCAAGTTTCTAAGCCAGCCCAGAATCAAGGAGGCAAATTAGACTCCACTTTTGAAGGGATGTGTATGAAAGAATTTATGAACCATACATTCAATCTGCCATGCAGACAAGTAGGTCAGACAGAGAACTCTGACACGGATGCCAGCCCCAAGAGCCTATTGAATGTGTGGGAGCCGGCGGGGAGAGCTGAATTAGTCAATGTGGGGCACTTTGGAAGTAGGTAGGTGGGCTATAAAGTCAATTTATACCTCCCCATTTCATAAAAAGTTCTGAATGTATTTTAAAAACATTGCTAAATAAATATTTTAAAAGCATGAATAAATTCAGCCTGAACATCTTACCAGTAATCCCAAGAGAAAAATAATTGATAAAGATTAAATATATGTACACATTCTATACAACAGGCACTGTAAACAAAATTGGAAAGCATATAATAATCTGGAAACAAACATTTGCAACAAATTAAATGCTTAATAATCCTCCCAGAGCAAAGAAGAAAGCACAAACAACCTTATTAAAAACTGAGTTCCTGCAATGGAGAAAAAGGTGGGAAGAAGTGGAAATAACTAAGAAACAAATACATGGTAAAACATACGTGCATCTTTTCTTGTTTTTTGGTTTTTGTCATTGTTGTTTTTTCTGAAATGGAGCTTCAGTCTGTCAACCAGGCTGGAGTGCTGTGGCGTGATTTCTGCTCACGGCAACCTCTGCCTCCCAGGTTCAAGTGATTCTCCTGCCTCAGCCTCCTGGGTAGCTGAGATTACAGGTGCATGCCACCACACCTGGCTAATTTTTTCATTTTCAGCAGAGATGGGGTTTCACCATGTTGGCCAGGCTAGTCTCAAATGCCTGACCTTTTGATGCACCTGCCTCAGCCTCCCAAACTGCTGGGATTACAGGCGTGAGTCACCATGCCTGGCTGTGCATCTTTACTTGTAATGATGAAAATGCACATTGAAGTTAGGGAAGACACATCTTCCAGAATGACTGCCCAGCCTCAGAGATTCCAGTTGCTCAGTAAAGGCACCTGAGGCAGCCCTTGGGATCTCTGGGGAGGTTGAATCTCTTGTCTTGAAAGTCTCACTGAAAGGTTCACTGAGGTCCTTCCCTTATATCCGTGGCCCCATAACAGAACCACTAAAACATTTCTAAGATACACGCAGAGTATGTGCATCTTGACTTCAAGTAATGAACTGTCAGAAAAAAACTAAATGTCTGTCAAAAGGGGATGGTTAAATATGATGCAGCTATCATGATGTTCTTAAAATAATGATTCCATTATTTTAAATCCCTGGCCCATTGGCCAGGGCTGTGCTAGGTATGTATTTACATGGATCAATGTCCGTGGTAAACTGCTAAGGATGGAAAGCTTGAGGAAAATATGTTAAACATTTGTGTGAATATGTTATTCTCTGGGAGTGAAGTTTAAATATTTATTCAGATAATTCTTGAAAGCTGTTCTCCACATTGTTAATGGTATGTAGTCATGAGGAGTAGAATGGAAATAGGAACTTCCGTAGTTTTAATTTTCTATGCATTGGTATGGTTTGAATTCATAAACATAAACATGTTGTGTTTGCCATTTAAAAAAACCTGTTTAAACACACATCTATCCTTCGGAGATAATCAGAGGTCTGGATGTAGTGGTTTGGCTACACGTCCACATTCATACCTGATTGGGGGAGGTGGAAAGCCTGGAGCCTCCTAGAAGTTGAGTGAAGGGTGTCTGTGTCAAGCATGCAGTGCATGCTGTGGTTGCAGTGTGATGCAGCGGGAATCCAAGCCGTGGGCACTCACACGCATGCAGAGAAAGGTGTGCATGTGTGGGAAGGGACTGCAGGAGATGCCAGTACCACCATGAGTAGCTCCAGGCATGGAGTTAGATGTGGATTTCATTTCCTATGTTACGTACTTTTCTGATTTTCAACTTGATCCTTGATTGCTGTTTTGATTTGGAAAAAAAACAAAAGTTTAGAAATTATTTTGTTGTCTCTCTCATTTGACTGAAAATCTGTTTCTTAATCATATGTTATGTTCCCACGTCCTTTGCCCAGAGCCTAGCACACATTATGTGCTCAGCCAATGTTTACTCTTCCTGGCTTTCCCCTGGGCACCTCCCTGCCTCTTGAAAGAGCGTGCTCTGCATTCCCCCCATAGGACTCCCAGTCTGAGGAGGCCCCTCTCCTCTGAGCATGCGTGTGCATGCTCCTGCCTGTGGCTGGCAGTCTTGGTTCTAAGCCCTACGACAGTGGATACGTTTTCAAGAGTAGTTCATTCACCATGTATTGAGGACTTGCCATTTGCTTGACCTTGTGGCAGACCCCAGGGACAGAGATGAAAGGCTGTGGTCCCTCATGGAAGAAGGGCGTTCAGAGGCCCCGCCTAGTGTGCAAAGCCTCACTTTGCTTGACACGGTGCAAAATGGCGATACAGGCAGGCACCGGGACTGCAGGAGCAGGGATGCTGCGGCAAGATGCAGCCAAGACTCAGAATGCGAAAGTGACTAGCCTGAAAGAATAGAAAGAAGAGGGTCTTCTCGGCAGAGGGTGCGAGATAGGGCAGAGGTCACAGAGGTGTCCGTGCACCTAGAAGGTGGAAGTTGGGTGTGGCTTCAGAATTCAGTCTGCACCAGTGGTGTTTGCTGAGATCCAGGTGCCTACACGAGAAACAACAGATGGCATCAGACAAATTCAAGTACAGTCCTGGCTACCTGTTGCTGCCCAGATTGCCCCAGAATGTATAGCATGAAAACTGCTGAGGGTTGGGAATTTTGGAGGGGTCGGCTGGGCGGTCCAGCCCCATTCTCTCAGGCAGGTGCTGTCAGAGTGTATCTGGAGCCAGAAGAGTAGGGGCCTGGGACTACTGGGGGGCAGCCGGGTGACTGTAACCTCTGGTGTGCTGCACATGGTCTCCCCACATGAACGACATTGGCCTTTCTCACAGCATGGCAGCCTTGAGGTATTAAACTTCGTAAGAGGAAGGTCAAGGCTCCGGTTTGAGTGTTCTAGTAAAAGACAGGTTGCATGATCTTTTCTGACCTAGCCTCAGAGGTCAGGTCATGTCACCATGCCCGGCTCACACTCCTTCTATTCAGGGTGAGTCTCAAATCTACCTGGGTTCAAGGGGAAGGAGCAGAGACCCCACGTTTCACTGAAAGGAGTATCAGGGCCATATCCAGGAATAGATGTGGGAGGGGAAGTGGTGTTGTGTCCACCTTTAGAAAAGATGATCTGATGCAGATACTGAAAAACAAAATACTCCAATTACTTGCTCTACACACAGTAGGTCTTTAGATCACAAAATAATGAAAAGTAGAGCCTTTTCTTACTAGAAATTCATCTAGATCTATTTGTTTAATACATGGATTTTCTAGAGTGCTATGGTTTGGGTATGAATTATTTATTCCCACCAAAACTCATGCTGAAATTGGATCCCAGTGTGGCAGTGTTTGGAGGTGGGGCCTAGTGGGAGGTGTTTGGGTCATGGGGGCAGATTCCTTATGAATGGCTTGGTGCTATTCTTGAAGTGGTGAGTTCTTTCTTCCTTGAGACTGGGTTAGCGCTCCAGCCAGAGCAGGTTGTTATAAAGAGGGTTCCTCCTTCTGTTTTGTCTCTTTCCCTGCATTTACACTTCCCTTTTGACCATCTCCGCCATGTTATGATGCTGCACAAAAGCCCTTACCAGAAGCCAGGGCCATGGCCTTGAACTGAGCTAAATAAACCTCTTGCCTTTATAAATTACTCAGTCTCAGGTATTCTGTTACAGCAACACAAAACAGAGTAAGACACATAGTCTTAATTATTTTCCACTGTCTGTATAAATTCTTAGTGTGTCAACTTGTTCTTTAAAAGTATATTCTAGAGTGTGGTACCATACTTGAGTCCATAATGCAGAATCTGGGACATAGATTTATGGCACCAATTTTGTCCATTAGAGGGATGCGTTCGTCATTACATAAGGGAATTATAGGTCTTTGGAATTTTGTTCGATTCCGTTTCTCTCCAACATTTTCACTAAAAAGACAGAAAGGAAAAGTGGGAAAAATTTGGAAGTTTCAGGTCCTTGTAGATCAGTGACTTCTCCAGGCTTATGCAGAAATCAGTGGCAAAGCTAATTTCGATATAATTTGGATACAGTTTTTTTATTGCCTTCTTGTTTTCTTTATTTCGTACGGTAATATCTCCTTTAAAGAAAGAGCTCTTTTAGCAAGTGTATGTATACAACATAGAAATGGTACCACAACAAATGACAGAAGACTGAACATGGCTGAGTGTTATTTAGGAGCTGAACAATGGAGTTTTCCATACCTGGAAGAGTCTGGAAGCAGGAGCTACTGACTCAGCAGCTCAGTGTGGTTGGAGCTGGATCTCTATAGTCCTTGTGGTCTCTCCTGGCTCCCAGATGGCTGCTACTGCCCGCGATATCACATATGAGGTCAAGGCAAGAAGTGAAAAAGGTGGACAGAGACCCCCCAGGAGACATCTTTGGCCCAAGCTGTGTCTCATGGCCACCATTGGTAATAAAGTATGGGGTACACATGAGGATTTAATGAGAACTTCACTCTTCCAGCCTCCAGGTGAAGGTGGGCAGGGTGAAGCACTGACATTCAGCAGTGGGTCCTCCACTCAGCCAGGGAGTGTCACCCCAGCTCTCAGTGACAAGCGTGCCAAGGCCACATCACAGGGTAGGTGTGGGAAGGGAAGACTGGGTATATTTATGAAATCAAAAGAACAGTCAGTGGTTTGCTGGTGGGTGTGAAGTTGGGTATGGTGTGTGGGCAGGACGGCACAGGAGAGGGCAGGGTGGGTGCTGGAGAGGCGGCAACCCCCTGCCTGGGCTGGGTAGCCAGGTGGAGGCCCTGGGCTGATGCCATTGCTGCTGATCCATAGACTTTGAGTAGCATGGGTCCAGAGTGGTTCTCAAGTTTCGCTGCATGTTAGATTCACCTGGGGATATTTAACAACTGGTTGATACACAAATAATGTAAAGACCAAAAATTGAGTTTAGTCCATAATATTAAAGAAGCGGCTGAATCAGTTTTGCTTACTGAAATATCTGTTCAAGCACCATTCCTCAAACTCTACTGCACGCACACAACACCTGGGGATTTGCAGGCATGAGAGCTCTGGTCCAGTGGGTCGCTGGAACCCGAGAGTCTGCATTTCTTTTTTTCTTTCATGTATTTATTTATTTATTTAATTTTTTTGAGATGGAGTCTCTCTCTGACACCAGACTGGAGTGCAGTGGCACGATCTCGGTTCCCTGAAACCTCCACCTCCAGGGTTCAAGAGATTCTCCTGCCTCAGCCTCCTGAGTGTCTGGGACTACAGGTGCGTGCCAACACGCCCAGCTATTTTTTGTTTTCTTTAGTAGAGACCGGGTTTCACCATGTTGGCCAGGATGGTCTCAATCTCCTGACCTCGTGATCCACCTGCCTCGGCCTCCCAAAGTTCTTGGATTACAGGCATAAGCCGCCACGCCCAGCCAAGAGTCTGCATTTCTAACAAGTGCCAGTGATGACAGTGCTGCTCTCCCACAGGACACGCTTTGAGCAGCCAGGAAATCATGGGCCAAGGTTGGGGGAGAGGGTCGGTGGGTGTGGGGTGGGGGTTTGGGAGTAGTTGTCCCTGGCTGGGCCACGGGAGGGAAGAAATGGCTTCAGCTGGAGAAGCTAGCAACACAGAGCTTGCAGACTTTCACTTATGGTTTAATTTGCCTTAAGTAAACTTATATAACCTGGATTTTGGGTCAAGAAATATAATGCTTAAAATTTGTCTTATGTAACAATATAATAAAAAACAAATTTTTACCATCCTTTTATTTAATCATTTGGAGGTAGCAAATCAGTGCTGTAGTTGGCAACTGCTGTGCTTCTAGGTCTACTGAGGTGAGTGTTGCAAGAGACACAGCAAGAGCCCAGGCTCACAAGGGATGAGGGCCCAGATGCCAGCTCTGTCCCTTATAGCCCCATGGCCATGGTGAGTTATCTGCTCTGGTTCCTCCATCTCTAAGTGAGAGATGAGTACTGTTATCTCAAGAATGTGAGTAATGCCTTGCAAAGGGTCCAGCGTACTTTTTTCATACAGTGGGACTAAATAAATGAACCCATGACCACATGAAAACGCACACAGGTGTGTATGTGTACATGTGTATGTGTGTATAAGTATGCGTCGACACATGCTAATCTTCCTTCCTTCTGGAATATTTGGCCCCATGTGATGTGTTTGTAACAGGGGCTGCAACACTTCCTCTCATCCTGCTGCACACAGCCCTTGACACAGTGACATTGCCACAGCTCCCGTCAAGAAGAGGAGGTCCTGGGATCTGGATCTGGACTGAACCCATAACAGTCTTGGAGCACTATAAGGAAGCGAAAGTGGTGATGGACCCTTTCTGAGGTAGTGCGGCCAGCAGCTGTCACTCACCGCCAGACACGTCGATGAGGCTGTAGTGTGCCGATCTACTCCAGCTGAGTGCGGCTTCATCAGTGACCCCAGGAGAGACCAGCCAAGAATCAAGCATCCCAGTGCAGCTTCGCCTGCCAACCCAGAAAATAAGATGACTCCATTTTAAGCCACCAACTCTTAGGGTGGTTGGTTGCACAGCAAGTAATAACACATAGCTAGAAAAAAAGGAGCTAGAAATATCTCTGCATAATACTCTATATTTACACTCAACTCAACAATATAGCCCTTGAGTAAATGTTGGAAGGGAATTCAGCTGGTCATTTATTGCTCCTGCAGAGAGGAAATGTGAGAAATAATTCAGCTGGGATCCTGGCCCTGGTAAAAGGCAAGGCACCATTCGAGGCACTGCATTCACAATGAACCAGACGTGAGAGCCAAACAGACATTTCCCATTTGTGCACGCATACAACGTGCTTCACACAGCGCCTTGTGGGGTGCCCCCGCTTCTCTTCAGTGCTCCATGTCTCTTCATAACTCACTTAGCTCTCACTACCTGGTGGTGTGCCGAGAACAGTGGGAGACCAGTTGGACAAGCCGCAGAGTGGGGAGCAGAGGGAACAGTTCATCCACTTCAAGCCCTTCTGCAGGCTCCAGGCACAAACTGATGAAGGACAGAATTCTTTTGTCCTGCCGGAGCCAGTGGGTGTGAACACCAGAGGAGCCGTCCCCGGGCATCACATTGGCTCCTGCCCAAGAAAGGTGAGTCCCTGTTTGTTCAGCCTTTGCCAAGAACTCTATACCACAGGCAGGCCCACGGTGTCTCATCGATGAGCTCAGTGGGACCAAGGTGTGAGTGTTTCACAGGACAGAAGTTAAATGTGGAAGACTCTTCCTGCTTGGACTCTCCGCTGAAATACCTCTGCGGTGTCTGCTGATGTCTTTAATGCCAGGCCTGGTGCCAGAGCATCCCTGGGTGCTCGGAGGAAAGGGACACGCCTCGCTGCACAGCTCTGGAATGGGGCATCGGTCCTGGGGTCAGGATTTTCCTCCTGTTCGATATGAAAAGCCTCTTCCCCTGTTAGTCATCATTTCCCCGCTGTGGCTGAGCCCTGTCCCTTGGTCTTGGCAAGTCTAAGCCCCTGTGGAGGCTGAGATTCCTGCAGGTGCCCTGACCCAGAACTGAACATTCAGCTTCTTTTAGAAGGCAATGTTCTAGAAATGTGGAGGCCAAGTTCCCATCTGTATGCATGCACGCACACACACTCATGGGGGCACACAGACACATGCACACACCATACTCAGACACACAGACACATACATGCACACATACACTCACATGGACACAGACACTTGTATGCACACTGCCACATAGATACACACGCACACACAGACACAGACATGCATGCACACACATGCTCACAGGGACAAGCACAGTCACATGCAGGCACACACAGACATGGGCACACAGATATAGATGCATGCACACACACAGACGCATGCATACACAGATATGTGGACACAAGATACAGATACATGCACACACAGACACATGGACACACAGACACATAGACACATGCACACACAGAGACACATGCACACAGACACATGCAAGTACACATGGATGGATGCACACACACATAAGACACAGATACATGCACACACACAGACACACATGCACACATATGCTCACAGAGACAGGCACAGATACATATGGGCACATGCCATAGTCACATGACCACACAGACACATAGACACACAGACACATAGATACATGCACACACACAGACACATGCACATAGACACATGCATGTACACATGGAAGGACGCACAGACACATGGACACATAGATACATGCACACAGAGACGCATATGCTCACATATGCTTACAGGGACAGGCACAGACACAGGCACACATCATAGTCACATGACCATACACAGACATATATGAATGCACACGCACATGCTTAAACAGACATACATTCACCACACACATACATGGACACAGACATGCACACACAGACACACTCATCCCCTGAACAGTAACCGCCCACCTCTGTGACTGTCACTGCAGCATGGAGGGAGGAGGCAGTTGCCATTGGGGAACCAGGGGCCTCAAGTCAACGGACAGTGTGTGGTTCAAGGACAGACTCGAGCACCAAGTCAAGAACGAGAAGTTCCGACCACAGCCACTGGAGTGCGTTAAGGAGCCCCGTGGGCTGTTTTGTGTCATCACCCAGCAGGCCTGGCCGCCAGCGGCTGCAGTGCATCGGCGCCTGGGTTCATCTGGTGAGGGTGAGGCGTGCCATCTGTGTGTGGCCCCGAGCTGAATCCACCACATCTGCTCTCACAAACAGAAGAGAGAGGCAGGGGGTGTGCAGCCAGGGACAGGGACCAGAGAGGCACCCTGCAGGGTACCTTTGGGGCCCTGCACCCTTTCCTGTTCTATCTGCATGCTCTGGGCAGTGACAGGGGCAGGGCAGAAGGCCCAGGGGAGTGCCTCTATGGGGTCTGATGTGTTGTGGAGGGATCAGTGTGTTTCCATGCCTGAAAGAGGAACACGCAGATCACAGTTTCCAGAGTACTTTATGTAAAGCTCGTCTTTGCGGCTTCTTGATTTTTATTTATAGAGAGCTATTTCACCTAAAATAGCAGTTATGCCTTGCCTATGAGCCCACGAGGATGGGATTTGCTTGTGGAAGTTTGGAAGTGAAGAGAGGCCTAGAGGAGGGGAAACCAAGTCACAGTCCTCATGGGAAAGGTGGTTTGGGGCTGCCGCAGGCAGTGGAAGGAGCTGGGCATAAAGGAGGCTGTGCCTGGGGCTCTGCTGCCAGTGTGCCCGGGCTTGGATCCTGGCTTGCCCCTAGCCTTTGGGAGATCATTTAACCTCTCTGTGCCTCAGTTTCCTTATGAATGAAGAGAGCACACCAGTTACATGCACCTCCATGGTGTCGTCAGGGCAGTTACCTGGATGAGAGATGTGCAGTGCTCAGCAGAATTGGCATGAAGCAGGGGCGGGTATGACAGCTGTGGCTAGGACTCCTTATATGGGGCCTCAGCTAAGGCTAGCACCAGGGAATGAGCTGATTGGAGCCCATCGTATGGCAGGTGAAGCTCTGCTAGGAACATGGAAGTGCCAGGCTCCAGGGCTGCACAGAGGAGGGCAGGCAGATGCCAATCAGCAATCCAAGCCACACAGTCTGAAAATTTGAACCAGTCTGAGTGGAGGTGGAGCCAGGGAGGAAGTAAATCCCGGAGGAGAAGGCCTGGGCCAACATTTTAGTGCCCAGCAGCAGTACTGAGCCCACGTATGGAGGTGCCATGGAGTCATGGCCCCTGGAGCTCCTCGTGCATCTGGTTGCTGTGGCAGGTAAGGGTTGGCCATTGAGGTCCAGGGCCAGGAAAGGACAGGTGCCATGGTGTGCAACAACCCCTATGGGACTGATAGTAAAACATACAGAAAATAATGTTTCAATAGCAAGCACTGCTGCCTCGGTCCTTAAGATGCTAACCAATTGGCTCCAGTGAGTGTGAGGTCAGCCGCAATCCATTTTGGGAATTCTTTGAAGGCACAAATGGTGACTCGTGGAATACTTAATAAAGCAAAGTTAAGGGTTGCCCCTGGAGAACAGAGGTCTGTACAGGCTGGGAGAGCAGCCAGGAGAGGACAGGATGCTGGAGTCTTTTTGCAGGGCCAGTCATGTCCGAACAACACCAGTTCACTTGCCATAGGTTGACAGGTGCAGCAGATGAAAGAGTGGCGAGCCTCAGATGCTACTGCCTTGATGTTATTAGCTCCTGATTCTGACAGCGCAGGGCCTGGCCCAGGGCACAGCCACGCACGGGTTAGCAGCATGCCCTGCTGCAGGAGGGAGTTGCCTTGTCACCATCCCCATAGCAGACCCAGGACAAGGTCCGTCATGTTCCTGATGCCAGGGGATGTGACATGTACATCCCTCAGTGGCTTCCAGGTGCAGACCCAACACTGACACTGACCTTACAGTCAAATGGTAAAGTAGAAAATCCAACCATAACATCAGCAAAGGACACTAGCTTGACAGCACTTTGGCGTATCTGGAGGAAATTAAAAGTATGGTTATGCTCAAAGAGATTTCATTGAGTCACAAGTCTCCGGGCTCCTGGGCACATCAAGATTTGTGTCGTGCACTTTCTGGGAAGAAAATATAATGGAAAATGGGGACCTTCCATCAGGAAGTTGATAGTTTCCTTCAATGCAAGTACTCTTTGGAAACAAAAGCAAAACAAAACAGAAATGATAAAAAAAATACAAGAACAAGAAATGCTGAAGACAGGTGGAAGGAATGAAAATAGGCCTGAAGCAGGCACGTGCCCTAGGCAGAGCAAGGCACACACCTGCTGAGAGGACCCCACCAACAGGTGACCCAGCCCAGAGGCTCCCAGCCGGCTGCATGTGAGCAAATCTTCCCATCCTGTTGTGTCTGTGTCCATAGTGAAACTCCAGGCACCGCAGGGACGCTGGGGAGAACCTTCTCCATCCACATCCCCTTGGAATGTGCCAACCCCTTTTCACTGTTCTGGTGGGCTTCTGGGTTCTTGTCAGGGTTGGGGCTCCGCCATGTAGCCACAGTGAACACAGAAAGCAGCCCTTGAGCCTGGCCTTCAACGAGAGTTGCTAAGGGGTGACTAGGAGATGAGGAGGGTAGGCTCAGCCCCGTGGCTTCTGCTGTCTGGTTGGAGATCAGCTGCTGGCCACCGCAGGGGACATGTGCATTGTCATCTATCTTGGGAAAGACTTTGGTAAACCTCCAAGTTTCAAAGGAAAAGCAAAACCTCACAGTGGCTCCCCTGCAGGATAAAGGACAGCACCGCCTTCTGTTTTCTTCAGAGGCTGGCTTGAGCCAGGTTTGCGTAATCCCTCGCCTAGCCCTGAGCTGGAGAGAGAGTGTAAGAGCAGCTTCAGGTCGGATCCTTACATCCTTAGTGCAGTTCCCCCCAACCGTCCCGTCCACCTCTCCTTCCCCGTTACATTGCTGGAGTGTGAGAGGCCTCCATGGCCAAAGGACTGCCCAGGGGAGGGGCCCAGCACCCAGCTTACCACCTGCACATCCAGCCCCCTTTCTCCCTCCTCCTTCCCCTTTACCTTGCCTCTCCTTGCATCCGGCCAAAGTCCCACTCTGCCCTTCTACCTGAAAGCCAAATCCTCTAAGCAAAAGAACGGACACATTTTGCAAAGTGGCAGGAATTCAAGGTGCTGATGCACACGATGCTGGGCATGGCTTTATGTGAGATTGAAGCATTGGTGGGGATGATCCTGCTGTGCTCATTTCACTAACGACTGGAGAAGAGAAAATCTACAAGGCTTCAGGCAGATAAGGGATATTGAAATTCAAGGCCATCAAAATATTGAGATGCCCTCAGAAAATTTAGGGAAGCCTTTGAATATTTCTGCATAAGTCATTCTCTTTCCTGCTTCTGTCAAAGTCAGTTTCGTTGGAAAAATTACACAAGCAAAAAACCTAAACGACACTTGATCATTTTTCACTCTAACAATTAGCACATACTTATAATTATAACCCAAGTCATGTTAGAAGCTAAATGAACTCACTTTCCTAGTCATGAGTTTCCTTTATTGGTGTGAAGTTGAACTGGCCCTCGTGTGCACACACACACATGCATGGGCACACACGCGTGCACGTGCACACACATCCACACACAGGCATGGACACACACACGTGTACACACATCCACACACAGGCATGGACACACACATGCACACGTGTGGGCACACAGACGTGCACTGGCACATACATGCATGGGCACACACACATCCACATGCACACATGGACGTGCACACATGCAGGTGCACACACACTGTGGTGAAGTTTGCTTCCTGGTTTAAGTAGATTTGTTTTAACTACATCTTCACCAATATTAAATATCCTTGAGGGTTTTGAGTTGCAGGCTCCATGAGGAAGTTTTTGTCTGGTTTTGTCACTGCTTCGTCAACTGGGCCTGAAATCTAGCATCTAGAAGAAGGTGCTCGAATGCTCAGTGGAGTTGGTGAGTAGTGGAGGGTGGTGGAGGAGGAGCAGAGCTCTGTCTGGACACTGTAGTGTGAGGAGCTTTACCCCCACCCTCAGGGGACCTTTGGGCAGCGGCAGGCTCAGAGGGGAGGCGTGGCCAGGTGCTGGGGGCACCACCAGCATTGGAAGAGCACTGAGCCCCCAGGCTGGCCAAGCTCAGTGGGTAGAGAGAGAAGGAAGAAAAGATGAAGGAAGGGTCTTGGATTCATCCCAATGTGTGGAGGCCTAGAGGAGGAGACCCAGCCCTGGAAGCTGGTGACAGAGCTGCGGACACTGGCCTTTTGAGATTCCTGGCTCTGGCGGCTGAGCCGGGTGCATCCCGGCCACACCCCCGCTCGCTGGGTATGGGGTGGGAGGATCTGGGAGAGAACTGGGTTTGAATGCAGCAGAGGCTTCACCAGCAAAGTACAAGGGCAGGGAAGAGGGCTGGGGGTGGCGTGCATGGCCGAGGACTGGATCACTGAGTGCAGATTGGGCAGCACGGCAGGGCAGCGTGTGTGGGACTCGTGGTGTAGGAGAAGGCAGTGAAGGATGGAGGATTGAGCGCACAGTGTCAGGGAAGCTGCTGGGGGCGTGAGCAGGGAGGGATGCTGAGAAGAGCGGCCTCAGAACCATGCAGCTGGAGGAGCTGGCGGGTCCGAGGGGGACTGTGGGAGTGGACGACTCAGGAGGAGCAGCGGGAGAGATCATAGAAGCGGGGCGTGAGGAGCTCGAGAAGCTAGCACGTTGGGCGGGTATTGAAGTCACAGAGAGTGGCGTAGGCAGTGGTGGGTGAAGGGACGGGGCGCCTGGTGTTGACAGCACTCGTTCTTGGAGGACTGGTGCCACCAAACGTCTGTGAAATTGAGCCCTGAGGGATGAGGATGAACAGGACACAGGGAACAGGCCCCCTCGGGAAGGGTGCAGGTGGCTGGGGAGGGTAGGCAGGACTGGCGGCACCAGGGACCAGGGCCCTGAGGAGCCACCCTACTCACCCCGTCCCTTTGCCCTGCAGAAGGCTGGCCTGACTGCCCAGAGGAACCCCTACTGTGCTGGCTTCGGGGACCTCAGACGTCACAGACACCTCCAGCCTTCCCCATGCCCCAAGAGAGTACCTGGTGGCCCTCTTCCCCTCTGAGAGAGGCCCAGAAATGCCCCTGGTGCCCTGGCAGGGTGCAGGGCCTCCTCAGCCCTCTGAGTTTTTACATTGTTATAGGAGCCTCTGTCAGGAGTGACTCCCGCTGCCTAAGTCCAGGTCCTGGGTTCCCATTCCTTTTAAAACCACGCCCTGGTCGGTTAAAAAGGTAGAACCGAGTTACAAGAACAGTCATGAATGCATCTGCGGTAGTCATGGTCATTGACAGCTGTATTTATTACGCTTAACACTGTAAATTTAAACTAAGACAAGGATACGACACGGTACAATGGCCATGTTCCTCTACTAGGGTGGGATTTACCACTTAAACTTTGTGACCCACTTTTATGGCATTCTCAGGGGCACACAAGGGGCACACAAGGGAGGGTGGATTTCCTGTCAGCTGTGTCAGAAGACAGGACTACCCTTCAGGCCCTCAGCTCACTTCTGACTTGCCCTCCAGTCTGCCCCTGGCTTGCTGGAGGCCAGCCACTTGGCCACTTCTAGAGGGTCACCTCCCCATTCACTGCACATAACACTTATCCTTTATTGCCACCCCCATCCCAGTTTATTCCTCAGGCATCACCACAGCTATGGTCCCAGCCTGCCTCGTCCAGTTCCCCGAGCTGAAAGATTCTCTGTCATGCAATGGCAGCGAGGCTGGGAAAGTGGCCTGTGGTCTGGGACCACATGGTCCACCTTCCACCTTCCCCTGAGAGGCCGACTCACAGCCCAGCCTCCAACGGTGGGCATAGCTGGAACGAAGACACCAGAGAACATACCCTTATAAAAGTGCCTCGGGATTTTATTCGGACAGAACAAGGATCAAGTCCTAGGATTAGGACTTCACTTTCTTCATGCACAAAACGAGAGTAATTGAGTTCTAAAGTTGGCGGGACTCACATGTGATCACACTGGTGAGGTGGGCCAACCCCCTGGCCAAATGTTGGGCAGAGAGAGCTACCTGGGAAATGGAGGTAGTTATTATTTCTGTTTCAAAAACTGAGGTTAACACCATGTTTCAGGAGCAGCAAGAGAGGGAACCCATCCTTCGCTTTTCCCTGTGAATGTTAACATGAGGATACACTTGTCCATTCTGCCAGCTGTGGCGCTGATGGGACTGCACTGAAGCAATGGCTGAGTTTGAGAAGTGTTGCCATCTAGTGATACTCAGTCTTCCAGTTCATGAACATGGATATCTCTCCATGACTTGGAGACATGGATATATATCCAAGACTCTCCATAGGTCTTCTGTGATTTCTTCCAATGAGATGTCTTGTGGCTCTCAGCATACAAATGTTTCATTTATTTTGTTAAATTGAATTTCTTAATATTTTGTCCTTTTTGATTCTAAAAGCATGAGTTTATATAGTGGAATAAACGGGGTTTTTGGCGTTGGTCACACCTGGGTGTAACTCTTACTGACCAGATTTGTAAGGCAGGGCAAGATACTGTTTCATTTTGTTTTGTTTTGTTTTTTCTGGACATCTGTTTCCTCATCTATAAAATGGGCATCATCATTTATTTCTACTTGGCTTAGTGAGATGATCACTTGGGATAATGTATATGAAAACACACAGCACAGGCCAGGCGCGATGGCTCACGCCTATAATCCCAGCACTTTGGGAGGCCGAGGCAGGAGGATCACGAGGTCAGGAGATCGAGACCATCCTGGCTAACACAGTGAAACCCCGTCTCTACTAAAAATACAAAAAATTACCCAGGGGTGGTGGCGGGCACCTGTAATCCCAGCTACTCCGGAGGCTGAGGCAGGAGAATGGTGTGAACCTGGGAGGCGGAGCTTGCAGTGAGCCGAGATTGCGCCACCGCACTCCAGCCTGGGCGACAGAGCGAGACTCCGTCAAAAGGAAAGAAAGAAAGAGAGAGAGAGGGAGGGAGGGAATGAATGAAAGAAAGAAATGAAGAAAAGAAAGAGAAAGAAAGGGAAAGAGATAACAAGGGAGGGAGGGAGGAAAAGAAAGAAAACACACAGCACAGCAGCACAGTGTGGTAAATACTAGTTTCCTTTCAGATCTACAGTAAAGCTATTATTTTTTCACATGTAACACCTTATCCCTATCCCAACACCAAAGCACAGTATCACCTGACACAATATCCCCAGAGCTGGGGGAGAAAAAAAGATGTTTGCTTTCACTTTTGTACTTTAAATATTTAAGATTTTTCTTACCCTTATTTTTTCTTTAGTGATGTAATTTTTATCTATTTCTAATTCTCAATTTCTACCCCTCCCTCCCCAAAATCCTCCTGGTACCTTTGAGTTTCTAGATCCAGCCTTAGTAGACTTATTAGAGTTTTATATCTTCATAGTAGCACTAATACCATTTGCTTAGTTAACTATTTCATTGCTAGCTCGTATTTTCTTAAGAGACAGAATTTTATCAGAATTTTATTCTTCTGTTCTTAACGTATTTGAAATGAGATGACTGATGTCCAGGCCCTGTGAATCAAGTAAGTTTCTTCTGCTTCTCTCCTTTTCTTTTCTTTTCCCTCCCTCCCTCCCTCCCTCCCTCCCTCCCTCCCTCCTTCCTTCCTTCCTTCCTTCTTTCCTTCCTTCCTTTCTTTCTTTCTTTTTTGAGACAGGGTCTCTCTGTGTTGCCCAGGCTGAGTGCAGTGGTGCGACCTCAGCTCACTGCAACCCTCATCTCCCAGTTCAAGCAATTCTGGTGCCTCAGCCACCTGAGTAGCTGGGACTACAGGTGTGTGCCACCAAGCCTGGCTAATTTTTGTATTTTTAGTAGAGATGGGGTTTCACCATGCTGGTCAGGCTGGTCTTGAACTCCTGGCCTCAAGTGATGTGCCCACATCAGCCTCCCAAAGGGCTGGGATTACAGGTGTGAGCCACTCTGCCTGGTCTTGGTTTCTCTTAATTTAGTATGTTTTCTTTTAAATCACAAATGGGCTTCTTAGATTTCAGGACAGTTGGGGTCTTGGAAGGGATTGGACTAGTCTTCCATGTGCACTGCACTGCCCATGCCATACAGAGGGAAGGTAAGAACAGATAGAAAAGCAGCATTTCTTCAGGAACCTGGGGTCTCTGCCTAAAGTTAAATGGATACAAGGGCTTCTAGGCAACCCTGAGGCCCATTGCTGTTAAAAAGGAAAACCAGGAGCTGGTGAAGAATGTCAGCTACAGGGGCTGAAGAGCAGAGTTTAGCTCATGGTCCCAGAGTGTATTTGAAGATCATGCACTATTCTGATTTCATATGTGATCTGTGGATCCATTTCTGCCTGAACAAGATGGAAAACAATGGCTAAGTGCTGACAGTAAACAGCTTTTTTTTTTTTTGAGACGGAGTCTCGCTCTGTTGCCCAGGCTGGAGTGCAGTGGCCGGATCTCAGCTCACTGCAAGCTCCGCCTCCCAGGTTTACGCCATTCTCCTGCCTCAGCCTCCCAAGTAGCTGGGACTACAGGCACCCGCCATCTCATCCCGGTAGTTTTTTGTGTGTGTGTATTTTTTAATAGAGACGGGGTTTCACCGTGTTAGCCAGGATGGTCTCAATCGCCTGACCTTGTGAGCCACCCGTCTCGGCCTCCCAAAGTGCTGGGATTACAGGCTTGAGCCACTGCGCCCAGCCAGTAAACAACATTTTCAACCTGGATTGTCCAGATCTATGATCTTACACTGGAATCTCAACACAGGCTCTTACATAGAGCAGACTTGGCCATCAGCCAAAGGCACTGGCAGGTTATTTAAATAAACACCACAATCTCACAGCCTTCATTCCAGGGCAGTTTCCCACATGCTGATCTCACAACCCGGGCCCTGAAGAGGTGTCCAATCAGCAGACTCTTTAAACAAAAACAAATCAGCTGACTTTACTGAAGTTTGGTTGACACACAAAAAGCTGTGCATGTTTAATGTATGCAACTCGAGGAGTTTGGACCTCAGTGTACACCCCCTGAAGCCATCAGCATACTCTGTGCCATAAACCTATTCATCACTTCCAAAAGCTTCCTTCCACCCTCTTTATTTATTATTAGTAGTCGTACTATTTGTGATAAGAAAACTTAACATAGGGTCTACCCTCTTAGCAAAATTGTAAGTATATATTATATAGTACTTAAAATTTGGTACTTTAAATGTCTACATTAGCCATAGGTGCTGAGCTGCACAGTAGCGTGCTAGGACTTTGTCATTTTGTATAACCAAAACTGTGCCTCTTGACCAACACCTTCCCATTCCCATCTCCCATTTCTTGGCCCTGGCAGCCACCATTCCACTCTCTGTTGCTGTTAGTTTAACTATGTTAGATTCCTCATATCATATATGTAGATGTGTCCTCGTGTGTCGGCCGTGTTCCGCTTAGCATAATGTCCTTCAGTCTTGTCCATGTCACAGATGTCAGGATTTCCCTCTTTGGTAAGGTTGACCAGTGTCCCATGGTGTGTACACCACCTTTTTTTCCTTCATTTGTCTATCAGTAGGCCCTTAGGCTGCTTCCATGCCTTGGCTGTTATGAAGAATGCTGCAGAGAACACGGGTGTGTGGCATCCAGATGTACAAGAAGCAGCAGGATTGCCAGGTCATAGGGTAGTCCGAGTTTCCATTTTTTGAGGAACTGTTTTCCCCAGGGGCTACACCAGTCAGTAGACTCTCAGTAGGCACTAGTGTCTCCTGTTTTCTTTGTTTGTTTGAGACAGAGTCTCGCTCTGTCATGAGTGCAGGCTGGAGTGCAGTGGCGCAATCTCGGCTCACTGCAATGTCTGCCTCCCATGTTCAAGCAATTCTCCTGCCTCAGCCTCCCGAGTAGCTGGGATTACAGGTGGGCAGCATCATGCCCAGCTAATTTTTGTATTTTTAGTAGTCACGGGGTTTCACCATGTTGGCCAGGCTTGTTTCGAACTCCTGATCCCAAGTGATCCGACCGCCTCAGCCTCCCAGAGTGCTGAGATTACAGGCGTGAGCCACTGCACCCAGCCTAGTGAAAGATGGGAGTCTTTCCTGATCCAGTTCAGCCACGAGTGGTCAGAAGAGGAACAGGACATGAGGCTTTGTGTTCTCATTCTCAGGCCCAGTGGCACAGTTGTTTCCAGCGGTGTCGAAGGATAATTAACTCATATTCACCACCACCCTCCTCTGCTACCCAGGCAAGGCTGCACCGCATGCATCCATAAATGACAGGGTGTTTACCTATGAACACGAGAGAACTACCAACATGTGCCAACCTGTGATGGCATAAACACTTACAGCAACTAATGTGGACTAGAAGTGACATGTATGGACTGAGTCAGTACCTGTCCAGATTCACTGGCTTTGCCAAGAACCTAACTGTCCAAACAGCAATTCTCTACACCCTTCCTGGTGGGCGAGAAAGCAAGAAAGCAGAAGCACTGTTGATAAGGCAAGGTATGAGCACTCTCCCGTCACGTAAAAGTTCTATACAACACAATGGAACTCTTTACACAAAGTTGATATCAATATATGTAAAGCTGATTCCCGGTTATCAGCCAAGGGAATGGGGATAATAGATGCCTTATAAGTCATGCCAGTAATTTTCACTATTCTAATGCAAATAGCTGCACTGAGAAGTGCCATCACCACTCACTCCATACCCACTCATCTCCCTGGATTTGGTGAGAAGTGAAATGACCCAAAGGTGGGCATCAGGAAAGGGAACCCAAAAAAGGCCAAAGCCAGCTAGCCAGCCACTTCCGGGTTGTGGGTTTGCTGCCAAAGACTCCAGACTCAGTTTCTGTGCATGCTTGTTGACAAAAGCACCAGAACTTGCTAGCATCCTTGGTCCTCGCGGTGATCGTGATGTTTGATTTATGCATGTGTATCCCTCAAATGGCATTTTAAATGATGCCAAATGTGACTCCTATGTTTCTTTAAAAGTGAGTAAATGCATTTCACAGGTGTCGTTGATAGAAAATGGCAGAAAAAATACAAATACCTTCTATGCTGCCAAAGAAAGGATGGAGTACCTTTCTATCAAGTGCTGTTTTCATCCTTTTTCCACGAGTTTCCACAAAACAATGGGCTGTTCAGGCATTTCAGTATCAACTTAGAGAGTTGGCTGTTTCTACTTGGAAAACAAAAGCAGATTCTTTTCTTCCTTTCTTTCTTTCTTTCTTTCTTTCTTTCTTTCTTTCTTTCTTTCTTTTCCTTCTCTTTCTCTTCCTCTCTCCCTCCTTCTTTCTTTCTTTCTTGCTTTCTTTCTCTCTCTCTTTCTTTCCCTCCCTCCGTCCCTCCCTCTCTCCCTCCTTTCTTTCTTTCTTGCTTTTTCTTTCCCTCCCTCCCTCCCTCTCCCTGCCTCCCTCCTTCCCTCTCCCTCCCTCCCTCTCTCTCTCTTTCTCTCCCTCTTTCTGTCCTTCCTTCCTTCCTTTTTTCTTTTCTTTTCCTTCCTTCCTTCCTTCCTTCCTTCCTTCCTTCCTTCCTTCCTTCCTTCCTTCCCTCTGTCTTAATTCAAGTGACGTGTGCCATGATGCTACGGATAATAAAATGCAAGTGCACTGCTGTGTGCAGACACCACAGATCCTTCTTTAGACTTGGCCTCCTGTCTGGCTCCACAAGGGGCTTAGTTAAAGCTCAGCTTTTAGAACGATAGTCCTGTCAGCCATGTCCATTGGAACATCAGCAACCTGCCTGACCAAGGAGGACGCTGTAGAGTGTGGGATTTGTATTTGGAAGCATGTGCTGTGGAAGATTCATTCCCCATAAAGCAAAATAAATTGCATTTACGATCTTAGGCTGACAAGGTGTGTGCACAACTCTGGGGGAGCCCTGAGGGAAAGATTTCTAATTAGTGAAGAAATATTGAAAACAGAAGTGGGGTAGCTGACCAATTCTACCATACAAACACTAAAAAACACAAGAAATGAAACTTGGAAAAGATATTTCCTCAAACTGGCAAGCATACTAAAATAATTTAAAGCTTTTAGGAACAGAAATCTGAGCATCCATCTACTTACCTACCTATGTAGAGTTCCTCTATCTACCTATGTAGACGGCATATCTACATATTCCATCTATTCTTGTGTACGTAAAGTTTATTTTGTACTTTACATATGTAGCGTGTGCTTTGCTTTGCACATTGTACTTCTGCTTATAATCTGCTAAAACTCTTGACAATGGCGATTCTGCTGGGACTTAGATGTCGTACCTGTAGCCTCCATATCCTCTGCAGCATGCACAGGGCAGTAGCCCTGGATGACAGCGAAGATAGCAGTAGGAGTGGATTCCATGGATCGAATCTGTGAATCCAGTTCACAGATATCGTTGATCACCCTTCAAGCTTATTTCAGGCCCTAAGCTGTGCTGCGCCCAGCCGTTTATATGTCTGCATTTCTGATGGGAGGCTGTATAGAGTAGGGACTGGGGACAGAGGTCCCAAGGCCACACCAGCTAGGTTCAGATTCCAGCCTTGCCACTTACTAGTTGTGTGACTATCAGTGACATACTTTGCCCCGCTGTACCTCTGTTCCCTCTTCTGGAAATGGGGGTAGTAATATAATATCCATGTCACAGGGGGTTGTGACATATTTCATGATGAGGTGCTTGGTCCCTGTGCTTCTGATAGTGTTTATCTGTCATGCACTAGCCTCTGTCTTACAGAGTTAAAGAAGCACCCACTTGTGGTGTCTCATCCAGGAGAGATTTATGCATCAGAGCAAGTAAGGCCAGTGCCCCAGGTGTACCCACTGGGCACTCACCTCTGCAGGCCCCAAGCTGCTTCTGACTGACACCAGTGGGCTTCTTCCTGGGGATTCTTTTCCAACAGAGGGAGACTGCTCTGCCCATGCCAGGGCAAGCTAAGGGCCAAGAATGAATGGCCCACTAGCAGTCCTTGCCCAGTGGCGGGCAGGAAGTTGCTGGGCAGATGCCCCTGTCCTGATAGCTCTGAGTGAATGTCCTACACAGTCCCCCAGACGTTCCCACAGGGCTGAGCCCCAGCTGCTGGCAGCAGCAACTGGCTTAACCGCACATACCTCTCACCTTCTTTCTGTTCCCTACTTTGCCTTTACCCAGTGCTTTCTGGAACCATCTCCCAAATGTACTGTGTGCACTCAGATCCTCATCACAGGGCCAGCTTCTGGGAGGTCTTGGGCATTATCCTGGATGCAGGAGTCATAGCCTTGTGGAAGCGGCAGGCCTGTTCTGCGTCATCTGTTTTCTCCCCATCACTAAGTGAATCCTTTCCAGGACAAGTGGTGAGCAGGGCTTGGTGTGTCACGTGGGAGGCAGTGTCTCTTGGGAAGCAGCTCTGCCTGTGCATTGATGCTGCTCTGATTCACAGAGCGTCGTCCTGGCCTCTCCAGGATGAATCATACCCCGGGCACAGACAGGAACGAATGTCAGGGAGACAGAATCTCTCAGAATCCTCACCACTGAATCTTCCCTGCAGAGTGCTGGGAAAGAATGTCTTTGAAACAATTATTTATTTGACCCTGGCAGCTATTTCAATGACTTTTAAGCAAGCTTTTTTAGTGACTTTTAAAAGTTAGTGTCATTCCATGGATATCCCATTCAAATCTTTGTTAAGAACATGCTAGTTTGCTTTTCTGGATCAAATGCACATCCTCCAAGTGCATTGCCATTTGGCTTCTGGTAGGATGGTGTGAAGGCCTTGGGGCTGTCCTCTCTGTTAAAGGAAATAAAACACAAAGGTCACTGAAGAAGAGAAGAGTACCAGCACTGATTCATACAGTGCCTGCTGATGCGTCTGGAGAGCAGAGCGCTGACATGGGAGTTTTGTCTTTGCATTTATGTTAATTCTCCTTTACACTCTGGTAAATTAAGTGGATATGAACTTAGCACAGTTATGTTCAGTGATCATTCAAGATGCCATAGCATGAAGCCCATCACACTTCCAAGTTTCAAGGGCCCTTTATCTGGGATGCATGAATGGACAGATTCATGGTCAGGGTCTCAGAAGCTTTGTGATCTTCAGCTGAGCTTGGGAAGCAGACTGTGCCCTCATTCTTTCTTCTCCGTTGCTCCTTCCTGAGGACTGTGGGGGAAGGCAGGCGTCCCCTGCCAGAAGGCGGCTTGTGATGCCTGGAAATAAAGCTGGTGATGCATTGCTTCTGCACGGTACTTATCACATGAGGCAGGGCGGACAGGTGGCAATATAACAAGATTGGCTAACCAGCTAACTAAATGCGCAGGTGATCCTAACAAGGTGGAGGAAAAAGATTAGGAAAAATGAGATCACACCAAGAGGGAGGTGAGTACCCCAAATATATTTTGGTGTCTAGAGCTGGCTGTATGCTCAGCAGCAGTGCTGAGAGGGAGACACAGTCAGCAGCATGACTCACAGTGTCCACGCGGTAAAAATAGACCAGGGGCTCAGGAGAAGCTCGTCTACTTTTGCTCTGATATGGGATGCAGAGTTCTCATAGAAGCAATGAGTGTCATCCCCCAAAATCCCCCACTGGGAATGCCTCCCCAGCCCCCCAGCGCTCCAGTGCCCCTGACCCTATGCTAGCTTTCCACCGTTCTTATCTGCAGACCTCATTTATTGAGCTCATGATCTCAGTCCCTTGGCGCTTCAATCCCCCTGACCCTGTGCTCACTTTTCTACAGCTCTTATCTGCAGAACTCACTCATTGAGCTTATGATCTGCCTCTCATCTTTAGGTCAAGTGTGAGCTTCACAAGAGCATAGGCTTCTTCTGACTGCTTCCCGGACACCCCCAGCACCGAGAGCAGTGCCTCCTGCAGGGTGGGTAGCTGGGCATGATTTATTGAATGACTGGATTGAAGACATTTCATGGGGATTGCTGCTTACAAAGCAGATCCGTGGGACCCAGGGAGAGCAGTTTTATGCTTTGCGGACGTTCATTGGTGTGGCTCCCTGATGGCTTGTTTCACTGCAGTGTACATTGTGGCATAGGTAGCCCAGGGAGCAATGAAGTCGTACATAATAGAGAGACCCTATGCATAGCAAAAGCTTAAAGGAGCCCCTGGAAAGAAAACAGGGAAAGACAGGACAGAGACACAGTGAAAGAAACCCAAGTCCAAGCAAGCCTGACTGAGCTCCCCCGGCCCTCTCTGGATGCCACCCTCACCCTGGCTCTAGGTCTCCGTCTGTGGCTTGGAGGCTGCCTGGGCGCTGGGACCTGGGGCTGTATTGTCCCTGTGGTGGAACATGGATATTCTTAGTTTTCAGTTTTCTTCAGAATGAATCGAATATAAACTTTAAAATCTGTAGCTCATGAAGAACAGCTTCTGCTTCAAAGACCAGTGACGCGGGAACATAGAGAGTTGGGGGATGTCAGAGTTGAGACGGAGGTCTAAATGGGGATTGGCATATGCTGGCCCTCATGAGCCATTGGTCTGTGCCCCTGGAGCTGTGTCACTGAAGAATTCCTGCAGAGCTGTCACAGAACCAGTTCCCCTTCTGAAAGACCCTGTGATTGCTGCACTAGCCCAGTAAGGATGTGGTGAAGCAACTAGGATATCGTTGAAGTGGCCTGGGTGAGAGGATGGTAGCTTGGTCCAGGGTGACGAGGGAGAGGAATCGGTAGGACTTGTTGATGCTTTGATTTTCATGGAGGAGGTGGTGAACAGGGACAAGGCCAGGTGAGCAGCAGCAAGGCTGTTCACAGACGTGGTGGGTGAGGAGCCAGCAGAGGGTCTGTGCATGTCCAGCTTGCTAGCCGAGTGGTCATTGGCACAGGGCATGTAGGTGGCACCACGGCCTACAGGAAGATGAGCTGGAAAAGGCTGAACAGAGGACCTGGAAAAGAGCCATTGGGAAGACCTGGTGGGGGAACAGGAAAACCAGCCGAGGGCACGCAGCCAGAGGAGCCCCGGGGAAATTCTCTCAAGAAGAAGGAAGCTGCCCAGGGTGTCATGTTTGTCCGAGGTCGGGCCTGGTAGGGAGAGGCGGCCATTCTGTGGGCTCACTGACGTTTAGGACCCCCTCAGCAGGGAAGAGGGGGGCTCAGAGTGGCTCCTACATATCCAAACCCCAGATCTGCCCCCTTAGTCAACCTAGCAGCTAAATTGGGGTGGATTTTAGGAATCCACATGGATTGTTCTCTTCTGGGGCTTTTGTAAATGGCACTGCAACATTTTTAATAAAATTTAAATTGCAGAGCAGACTGGATCTTCGCTTCCCCGCATATTTGCTGTTTCCATGTTTACTCCACTCGCCCGGGTCAGGTGTTTGTGCTGTCTGGATGCCTCTCAGTGTTCTCCTTAGGAGACCAAGTCCTGGACATCAGGACACAGTGGGGCTGGGACTTATTTTAGAAGATCAGAAATCCAAATATAGAAAGCGAGATGCTAGACTTTCCCTTTGCAGCACTTAAAGCAAAGTTGCAGAACAAATCCTGAAGCTAGAGACGTGCCATTAAAAGAGTTGCAGCATTTTCAGTTGTCTCAGTCTTCCTATTCTGCCAGATTCTGTGGCTTGGTAGTAGCTAGATGCAGTCATGAAAACAGCACTGCTAAGGGGAAATGCTTTCTTTGTAACTGATCCAGAACATCGGTGCCAGGATGGCAGGAATCAGAGAGGAGCCATAGCAAATGCTGACCCTCCAGTGCCGACCCCAAAAGTATGACTTAGCTCCCACCAACTCTCAAACCCTGGCCCCAGTTTATCGTAAGTGCTTTAATTTGGCACCACCAGGTCTGGTTCATAAATAACCTCAGAGAGGAATTTCCATGAAGGTGAATGCAGCTGCAGCTGGGACCATACCCATTGCCCAGGTAAAGGTCTGTCTGTCCAGGCATCCATATCCTTAGCAAGTTATAAGACAAGGGGCACGTGGAATAAGATGAGGTGGAAACCTCTATCTAACCATGCCACGTGCCAGGCGGCAGCACACCCACATACCCAAAAAGGGAAAGCGTGACTGTGATGCCACGTCTGAGTTGTCAGGAAACCACTCCAGGTTTAGGAGACAGAAATTCCCCCAAGCGCCAAAGAGAGGGAGAGCATGGCCACAATGCCCCTGGTGCCACCAGGGGCTGAGCTGAGGGTGGCCAGTGCTTTGAGGTATTGGCGCCATTATTTTTTTCTTTGAAAACTGAAGCAATAAGATCTCAGCCTCTGAAGTTTCTCTTGAAGTCCTATTAAAGTCCACCAAAAAAGGTCCTTCTCTAGAAGCCCCAGCCTGGCCCTGCTGCTGGGATGGAACTGTGGCCCTGTGGGCCTAATCTGGGATGGGCCACATCTAAAATAAAAGCTCCTGTGGGTTCCCTCTTGTTTATTTCAAATTTGCTGATGCTGTGGGGTCCAGGGCAGTGGCTCCTCCAGGACCTGGCAAGCCATGTTAGTGTGGTCCCAGGCAGTCCCACATCGGTTCCCAAAGCCAGGCATATCTGAGCCCTGTGGGACCCAGTCGCATGTGAGGGGCAGGTTTGAGTCACTCACATGGGCAGAGAAGCTGGGCAGTGGGCAAGGAAGCCCAGGAGCTCATTTAGTCATGAAGGGATTCTAGAATAAAGGAAGGATTTGGCAAGAGGGCCCAGGTATCTTAGATGGGCTCCCCAGAGTCCCCTGAGATAAGAATTTGGGTGCATGTAGCTTGCATGGGAAGTGATGCCAGAAAGCACTGCAAGTCAAGTGGGAAGTGAGCGTTCAGGGAGGCTGCCCAACACCCAATTCGTCATCAGCAGTTCCCAGCTGGGCAATGGGCCCCAGTCCTGCTGGTGACCATGGCAGGTGGAATAGGACCTCCTCTGAGTTACTGGTGGTCCATTCTCCACCTCTGCCTGTCAAGGCTGTGACTGTTCCTGGGCACTGACCTCCCCCTACAGCCTGCCAAGCCTGTGGCCCACAGGAGCGTGCTGCGTGCTGGCCGGAGGATGCTGCCAGGGCTTGCCCAGGGATGAGAGCTGAGACACACAGCCAGGCACCAGGAATGCCTGAACCTTTCTGATTTATCATCTGTATTCCCGCGTGGTTCCTGAAGGAGGAACAAATAAGACTCAATACCAATTTATCCCTGGCTGGTAAGAACCAGGGCTTTTCTGGAAGGAGCTGTGATGAGCTCAACACAAAGCCCCTCTGTTGGAAGCCCTGTTCCTAGCCCATCCCTCTCCAGCTCCAGGAACCCAGCCCTTGCCGCACTCTGCTGCGCCCGGGAGCCAGGAGTGTGGCCCTCAGAAGAGGCCCCTTGCCCGCACCTGCTCAGCAGGAAGGCAGCAGCTTCCTCCTTTGGCTGCTGAAGGTCTATGGGTGTGGGGGAGCCTTCCCTGCTAGAGAGAAGAAACTGAGCAGGAGCGGGTGTGAGCAAGGCATCTGAGCTAGGCTGAGGCTCCTCCCCCATTTGACCAGAAGAGAAGCAGGCAGCAGGGGCCTCCTGCAGCCATCTGTTTCCTCCTGTCCAGGACATGCTAATGGGCACCACTTGTCCAGAATCCATGGGTCCCACCCAAGGAGCTCATCTCCGAGAATGTCTGGTGGGACAGCCAGGAGGTGAGCTATTCCACAACCCAGGCACCCTCTGCAGGGAAGCTGCCTTCCTGCCGGGAAGCAGCCTCAGTGGGTACAACAGTGACCTCTCAGAAGAGCCTGGGGCCCAGGAGGACCACTGCAGGCCAAACTACCAAGTGTTTTGGATCTCCCCAGGTACCTAATGTGGTCTGAAAAGCATAAGCCAATAAAAAAAGAAATGAAAAGAAAATACCTGAGGAAAATAGAAGATAAAACATAGATAAGAAAGGTGAAGGCCGGGCGCGGTGGCTCAAGCCTGTAATCCCAGCACTTTGGGAGGCCGAGATGGGCGGATCATGAGGTCAGGAGATCGAGACCATCTTGGCTAACACGGTGAAACCCCGTAGACTAAAAATACAAAAAACTAGCCGGGCGAGGTGGCGGGCGCCTGTAGTCCCAGCTACTCGGGAGGCTGAGGCAGGAGAATGGCGTAAACCCGGGAGGTGGAGCTTGCAGTGAGCTGAGATCCGGCCACTGCACTCCAGTCCGGGCGACAGAGTGAGACTCCGGCTCAAAAAAAAAAAAAGAAAGGTGAGAAGGTTAAGAGATTAACACAAAAATGTTAACCATGGGGTAAGTGAAAAATTAAAATTAAGGAGGATCTTTTTTTTTTTTTTTTCTTGAGACAGAGTCTCACTCTATAGCCCAGGCTTGAGTGCAGTGGCATGATCTCGGTTCACTGCCACCTCTACCTCCCAGGTTCAAGCAGTTCTCCTGCTTCAGCCTCCCGAGTAGCTGAGATTACAGGTGTGCACCACCATGCCCAGCTAATCTTTGTATTTTTTTTTTTCTTTCTTTCTTTTTGAGACGGAGTCTCACTCTGTCGCCCAGGCTGGAGTGCAGTGGCTCAATCTTGGCTCACTGCAAGCTCCACCTCCCAGGTTCACGCCATTCTCCTGCCTCAGCCTCCAGAGTAGCTGGGGCTACAGGTGCCCGCCACCATGCCAGGCTAATTGTTGTATTTTTAGTAGAGACGGGGTTTCACCGTGTTAGCCAGGATGGTCTTGATCTCCTGACCTTGTGATCGGCCTGCCTCAGCCTACCAAAGTGCTGGGATTACAGGCATGAGCCACCACACCCGGCCAATTTTTGTATTTTCAGTAGAGACAGAGTTTCACCATGTTGGCCAGGCTGGTCTCAAACTCCTGACCTCAAGTGATCTGCCCCCCTCAGCCTCCCAAAGTGCTGGGATTACAGGCATGAGCCACCATGCCCTGCTCAGGAGGGGATAATATTTAAATGTCAGATAATTTCAAAGCCCCAGTGAAGAAAAAGGTGAAAAAAAAGAGATTTTAAAATAAATGTTTAAATGAACAAACAAAAAAAACTAGAGCCAACAAAATTCAGAGGAAAGCCTAGAAGTTGAAGATGAAATTTTAAAGTAAAAATAAAAACAAAATGAACAGGTAAAAGTTAAAACCAGGCTAGGGGCTGGAAGAGCAATAAAAATAGTTCTTCAAACTGATAAAAACCATGAATGTGCACCAGCTCCTACTCCATTCCCCTGCAGGCACAGGCTGGAGTCACGTGAGAACTGAAGAAAAGGGGAATAAATAGAGGTGGAAGCGGGAAGCTGAAGATGAAATCGAGGGTGTTACTACCAGGTCAGCAAGAAATAAAAACCCAATTGCTCAGATGCCAGGTCCCACAACCCAACACGTTCATGGTGATTTAAGAAAGTAACACAGAGTCAAAAGACCATCAGTAAAAAATGTAAAGAATCCCACAGGCTTTAAGCATAAACCTCCCTGCAATGAGCATTGGTTTACTGTTTCACGTCCCTTGGTCCCTGTAATTTTAGCAGAAACCCCTGATGCAGACACCTTAGTGTGAGTTTACAACCTGATGGGTTATGGGCATGTTTTATTTAGCCCCTTGAGGGATTTAGTGTACACACACATGTGTATGTATGTATATGTGTGTGTGTATTTCAATTATTTGTGATTATAAAGTAATTCTGGAGCTCCAGTTTCTCTGAACTGTTTTTCTTTTCCATCTACTGGCTTATATTTTATTTCTATCATTAGATGTTACCCTTAAATTTTTAATATGCATTTCTTAATGTGCAAATTCTAGAGTTAATACTGTCCATCTTTCTTCCTAATAATACAAGGAGTTTAGAATCCTTCTGCTTTCTTACGTTATTGTTCTGTATTTCAGTTCCTTCTAAATTTTGTTCCAGCAGAATTAACCATCCTGAGTGTGGTTAGTTTTGCTGTTGTTTTCTATGGTCAATGCTCATTAAATATTGCTCGTGTTCTTTACTTACTTCCCACCTTGCATCTCATTTTTACTTTGTCTGATCAGTTTTATTTTTTCTGGAGAATATGCTTTAGTAGCCTTAATGAAGAGCTGTTAGTAGTCCATTCAGTCTTTGTACAAAGGCCTTATGTTCTCATTTGTGAATGATAGTTTAAATAGGTATAGAATTCTAGGATAAAGTGTTCTCCTCACAAACACTGAAGTTATTTTTGATTTCCTTATGGCTTCTAGTATAGTTTGGATGTGTGTTCCCAGTCCAAATCTCATGTTGAGATGTAATCCCCAATGTTGGAGGTAGGGCCTTGTGGGAGGTGATTGGATCATGGGACTGGTTTGTTCATGAACGGTTTAGCTCTGGCCCCTTGGTGCTGCTCTCACCATAATGAGTGAGTTCTTGTGAGATCTGGTGGTTTAAAGGTGTGTGCCACCTCCCCGCTCACTCTTGTTCCTGCTTTGGCCGGGTGACCTGCCTGCTCCTCTTTTCTTTCCACCATGATTGGAAGCTTCCTGAGGCCTCCCCAGAAGCTGAACAAATTCCAGCACCATGCTTCCTGTACAGCCTGCAAAACCATGAACCAAATACACCTCACTTCTTTATAAATTACCTGGTATTTCTTTATAGCAATGCTAGAATGGCCTAATGCACTTTCTGTTGCTCTTGTTGAGAAACCTTGGTTTGCTTTTTTCCTATAGGAATTTGAAATTATTTTCTCTGGGCTGGGCACAGTGACTCACGCCTGTAATCCCAGCATTTTGGGAGGTCAAGGCAGGCGGATCACCTGAGGTCAGTAGTTCAAGACCAGCCTGGCCAATATGGTGAAACCCCATCTCTACTTAAAAGATTAAAAAAAATAAAAATAAAATCAGCTGGGCATGGTGGCAAGCACCTGTAATCCCAGCTACTAGGGAGGCTGAGGCAGGAGAATCACTTGAACCTGGGGGGCAGAGGTTGCAGTGAGACGAGATTGTGCCATTGCACTTCAATCTGGGCAACAAGAGCAAAACTCCATCTCAAAAAAAAAGACAAGAAAAGAGGTTGATATCTTATTTTTGACTTTTGTGTAGTTACTATATTTAGTGTGGGATAGCATTAATTTACCTTGTATTATATATGTCTGAACCTGCAAATTCACATCTTTTCTTAGTTCTGAGAAATTCTCAAATATCTTCAGATATTGCCTCTTCCCCATTCTCAATGTTCTCTCAGTCTGAAATTCCCAGGCTATTCATCTAGATTTTCTGTTAGCAGATTGGGAGACCTTCTCATTTTTATCTTCCTACTTTTTAATGTGTCTTCCATAGTTTCTAGATTATGCTGAATTCTAGGTAGTATCATCAGTTCCATATTCCAGTTCAAGTCCCTCATCAGATATTTCAAGTTTGCTTATTAAATCATCCATCATGTCTTAAATTCTGTATTTATTTTTATTTCAGGAAATTCCAATTTGCCTTCTCTCTTTTGATAATGTATTTTTCCCCACGTGGATTTCGTTTCTCCTTGTGTGCTAGAATATCTTAAAAGAGGCTTATTTTATCTGTCACTTGAAATTCTTGGAAGGCTGCTCTCTCTGCTGACTGAGGCTCAGGGCAGACCATTTCTTGGTAAATTTTAAAATTTTGAATGTTGACCTTTCTCTATGGCACTTTAATTGAAAACTGTCATTATGCATTTCCTGAAATGAGGATGCAGTACCAGGTACCCCTCAAAATCACTGACATGTCACCACTTTTTATGTTAGTTCCTCAGTGTAGGGGTTTCCCAGCTGCACAAATAATATAATCCCAAACCCCTGATCCACATGGTGCTGTGTTTTCAGCATAGAACTTTCCCAGCACCAGGCCAATGGGACAACTCCATGTTTTCCCTCACTGAACTAATGGGAAGAGTGATTCTGGATTCAGAGTTTTCACTGGATACATTATTCTCTGAGCTTCCCATCTTTGTTTGGGGATCTGGTTTCCACTCCCTTCTTGAGGAGACCCAGGCCCTCTCTCCTCTGCTCCCACCACTAAACACATGCCCTGTTGCCAGGACTGTCCTGTCTCCCCATGATGAGGTAGCATCAGCTTGGGCTAAGGCTTCATATCCAACTTTCCTCCTTAATTCCAGCCCCTGAAGGTTTCCCTTGCTTTCCTATGACCTTAGCTGTGGCTTATAAAAAAATGCTATATTATGCAGTGTACTTACATGCTTTGTTGCAGGAAGTGTTTGAAGTGAATCTGGCACCATGTTTATAACCAGTTTCTGCTGAGAAATTTGAAGATCTGGCAATACGACATCTGTCTTCAGCAGGACTAAAATTCGCTAGAAACTTGAGTGGCAAGGGGCATGTACTCTCTGTTCAGTCTCTAACTTATCACCTGTAATATTATTTTGACTCCTGTGTAGACATTTATGATTCAGCATAATATATTCCATCTTTTACCCTTTTCCATGAAATGGATCCTAACAGCATCCAGTTCATATCCCAGTTCTGTACCACAAGCCTTTACTATTGATAAAGGAGAACGGCAGTCATGTGGCGCCATTGGTCTTTTGAAACAACAACAACAACAACAACAACAAAAAATATATATATATATATATATATATATATTTTTTTTTTTTTTTTTTTTTTTTTTTTTTTTTTTTGAGAGGGAGTCTTGCTCTGTCACCCAGGCTGGAGTGCAGTGGCGCAGTCTCGGCTCACTGCAAACTCCGCCTCCAGGGTTCACTCCATTCTCCTGCCTCAGTCTCCTAAGTAGCTGGGACTACAGGCGTCCGCCACCACGCCCGGATAATTTTTTGTATTTTTAGTAGAAATGGGGTTTCACCATGTTAGCCAGGATGATCTTGATCTCTTGACCTCGTGATCCACCCACCTTGGCCTCCCATAGTGCTATTTTTTAGGACTTCGAAACTGACTTCCATTGAAGCCCACTAGCCAAAGACCAACAGAAGCACACTTATAGTCAAATGAAATTGGTTGAATTTAGCTGCTGCAGCAAGAAAATGGACTACATGGAATCTTGCGAGCACCTTCAGTAGGAGAAGGTTCTTCAAGAATGGGGGCCTGTGCTAAATCATATTCTCAGGAGCAAGCAGGGGAGGGGCCGGCTCTGGACTGGTACTAGGGAGAAGCATCAACACCTAGCAATGGGGAATCTTTACAGTCTCTGTATAGACAGTGGAGGAGCTGTCAGGGCTGGGACTGTCGCTGTGAGAAAGGGCATGGCTCAGAAGCAGGGATCGAGGGCAGCTTTGCAGCTGCAGGAGGGTTCTGCTGCAGAAACACAGTTTATGGTCATTGTCCTTGTCCTGTTGGCAACACTGTGTGACCAGCAGGGCTAAATTGCACTTCCTGTCTGGGGGTTCAGTTAATCTTTCAGAAAAGTATTTTTGTCCAAGAGAAATTCCTTGTTCCAAAACAAAGCTCACTTCTTGTGGCGCCCTGGGCAGAAGGTGCTGGGAGCAGCTTTCTGGGTGGCCCTGCTCATGTCCCAGCCTCTGGCTTCCTGCTGGTTCTGACTCACAAGGGCCCTGAGGCTGTCACAGAGGACTCATCTCCGTATTCACCGCTTGAGCATGTCTCCCAGCTCCATGTTTTCACTTGTGAAAGCGTGGTCTTCAGAACATAAAATAATTTACCAGGAGAAACCAGTTTCTGTCTGTTGGCATCCTGGTGACAACAACGAGGACCGTCACTGCCTGTCTTCCGCAACCGCAGACACCGCCGAAGAAGCAGCGTGCCCCCGCAGGGTCTCTGGAGTGAGAACACTCTTTCGATTTGGGTTTCTTGACCTCGCTAGGTTCGCACAGCCCACTACTAGCTGGCAGAGAATAACTCAAGAGCAAATGGCCCCAGGAATAAACTTGAGATATTAGCATGGGAATGCTGGATTGAAATGTGACTCATTTTCTCATCAGTCAGCATGCTGATGAACTAATTTCAGCTACTGATATTTTTTATGTTTCCCAGACTGAGCTGTTGCTCTGTTTCTCATACACATGTCCAGGAGGTAGTCTGAGAGTTTATGATGTTAATTAATTGGAAGATGGACCATGATACTGTCCGAGAGACTGTGTAGTCATTTTTGAACCTTTGTAATAAAGAAACTGTGCTTCCATATTGAAGAAGCACTTAGTTAAAGGAAACATGTGAGAAATAGTCACTTTTTGTTTTTATGCTTTTGGTTTATTTCAGCAAATCTGAGGTTTAGTAAAAACCAATGGCACAGGAAAAAGCGAGTCACTCCACCATTTTGTTTCTGTGGGTACTTAAGATCTCATGTTGCACCCTAAGGATTTTTAAATAGATCATTTATGATGTGAATAATGAGCTGGCCATATTGTCACTTCTGGGTTCACTTCTGTGAACTTGGGAAGATTAGAAGCACAGTATTCTTCAAGTTTCTTTTTTACCCTCTTCCACAAAATGGATCCTGGCAACAGCCAATCCACATCCCAGTTCTCCACCACATGCCTTCACGGTTGATACAGAGAATGGCAGCCATGTGGCTCCTTTGAGCTTCTGGTAAATTTGTATTACTCGTGCAACTCTGGGTCTACTGAACACCCTCAGTGCATAGTGGATTTTTCTCTTTCTCTTTCTCCTCCTTCTGCTTCTCCCCCTCTCTCTCCTTTACACAGACAGACACACGCATGTGCATGCACACATACACACACAAACACACACACCTCACCACCACCATAAAGAAACACAGAATGTCATCACTGTAGATGAAACTCATTTAGAAACTAACCCATGCTAAGGAATTTTCCAAGTAGTGTTGCAGTCTGTGGTTCTTTCTCTCTTGGTTTATTTTCTATTTAATATTACATTTCTCCAATTATAGGATGCACATTCCTTTCTTTTCACTTGTTCCTATTTCTGAAATTCTGAAACAGTGATGTGCCTCACAGTCAGTGGCTTCTGACCCTTGATGGAGTCCAACAAGGCTTTTCCCTGAGCATGCTTTTATGTATATAGGTAAATCTAAGTGAATATTGACTGAATAAAAAAAACACTAACAAAATATTGTGGTGCTTATATATGTTGAATATATAATTTTATATGTTTTTATATCTTACATAATAGTATATGTATATTATATATAATTTAAAATAAAGCCAACGATAGTACTACAGTACTAAATTGACAGATTGTAATCAGAATTAATATGTTTGAGGTTCTTATATTTTCTAGAAAGTGCAGAACCAACTTACATGAAATTCCAGTAATTTCAGGCCAGATGCGGTGGCTCACGCCTATAATCCCAGCACTTTGGGAGGCACTTTGACCTCAAGAGTTTGGATCAGCCTGGGCAACATGGCGAAACCCTGTCTCTACTAAAAATACAAAACTCAGCTGGACGTTGTGGTGTGCGCCTGTAATCCCAGCTGCTCAGGAGGCTGAGGCAGGAGAATCGCTTGAACCAGGGAGCCAGAGGTTGCAGTGAGCTGAGATCATGCCAGTGCACTCCAGCCTGGGTAACCAGAGAGAAACTGTCTCAAAATAAAAGAAAAAAAAAATTCCAGTAACTTCAAAGATACTATACTTGTGCCTTTGTATGCTTGTACCTAACGATGTTGTCTTGCACACCAACATTGTTACTTCTTATTTTTTTGAGAAAAGTGCTTTTTTATTGTAGTAAATACATATAAAATATACCGGTTTTTTCCTTTTTAAATGTACAATTCAGTGGCGTTAAATCCATGCACATTGCTGTGCAGCCATCACCACCGTCCATCTGCAGAACTTACCATCATCCTAAACCGAGACCTTGTCCCCATTAAGCAGTAACTCTCCATTCCCTCCCTTCTGCAGCCCCTGCAGCTGTGTTCTATCTGTGAGTGTCACTACTCTAGGTACCTCATGTAAGTGGAATCATATAGTATTTGACCTTTTGCGACTGGTGTATTTCACTTAGCGTATTGTCTTCAAGGGTCATCCATGCTATAGCAATGAGGAAAGTTTCCTTCATTGTGAAGGCTGACTAATAATCCAGGGTAACATATGCCGTATTTTGCATATTCATTCCTCTGTCAATGGGCGTCTTCATTGTTTCCACCTCTGACTACTGCTGCATCGTGATGCTGTGCACTTCAGTGTCCTCAAATCTGTGTTGGAGTCATTGCTTTCAATTGTTTTTAAGAGACAAAGCCTTACTCTGTTGCCCAGGCCTGGAGTACAGTGACACAGTCACACCTGCTTTCCATTTTGGGGAGTGTATACTCAGCAGTGGAATGGCTGCTATGTAGTAACTCAGCGTTGAATCTTTAAGGAGCCACCATCTTGTCTTCCACAGTGGCTGCTCCTTTTGACATTTCCACTGGCAATGCACAGGGTTCCAATTTCTCCACAATAATACGAATTTTAAAGGCTATTTTCATATGGTTATTCTGGCTAGGATAATAAAGGCATATTTAAAAATTAAGTAGTACCTTGCCAGGCACGGTGACTTACGCCTGTAATCCTAGCACTTTGGGAGACTGAGGCGGGTGGATCCCCTGAGGTCAGGAGTTGGAGACCAGCCTGGCCAACAGAGCAAAATCCCGTCTCTACTAAAAATGCAAAAATATTAGCTGGATGTGGTGGCGCATGGCTGTAACCCCAGCTACTCGGGAGGCTGACGCAGGAGAATTGCTTGAACCCAGGAGGGGCAGGTTGTAGTGAGCCAAGATCGTGCCACTGCACTCCAGCATGGGCGAAAAAGCGAGACTCCCTCTCAAAAAAAATAATAATAATAAATTAAATAGTACCCCAAAATAGTAATGAAAGTTACAAACCTTTCCCCGTGGCCCCTAACATATCACTTCATATGCCCAGACACTCCTCAGAGGCAGCTCCTGCCCACCTTCCTGTTTTGACTGTTATTGCTGTACCCTGACAACTGTGTTCATCCTCTTCTATCTTTTTTCTTTTTAGAGATGGAGTCTTGCTCTGTCGTCTAGGCTAGAGTGCAGTGGCATGATCACAGCTCACTGCAGCCTCAAACCCCTGGGCTCAAGTGATCCTCCGGCATCAGCCTCAGCTTCCTGCCTCAGTCTCCCACCTGTAGCTAGGACTATAGGTGCATATGCCTGGCCAGTTTTAAAATTTTTTTGTAGAAATGGGGTCTCATTATGTTACCCAGGCTGGTCTCCAACTCCTAGCTCCAAGCGATCCTCCCACCTCTGCCTCCCAGTGTACTGGGATTATAGGCATGAGCCCATGTACCTGTCCATATCAAGTTATTTCTTGATCCGTTAGCTTTAAATTCTACCAGTGGAGTCCCTGCTTTGAAAAGGTAGAGATTAGTTCGCTTAAGGTTAGAATTTAGTTCACTTACACTACTGCCCATCTCCTCCCCACTTCTCCCAACTTCTTAGGGATGTATGATTTTGAGTCCTTCCCTTGGTTACTGTCGTATTCATCTCCTCACTCTGTGGGATGAGGCTGTGGTTAGCATGCTTACCCACACTGCTTCTCTCTTTCCCATTGGCCTTTTGTATTAGTCTGTTTTGTGCTGCTATAAGGGAATACCAGAGGCTGGGGCATTTGTACAGAAAAGAGGCTTATTTGGCTCATGGTTCTGTAGGCTGTACAAGCATGGTGCCAGCATCTGCTTGGCTTCTGGGGAAGCTTCAGGAGGCTTTTAATCATGGCAGAAGGGGAAGTGGCAGCCAAAGCGTCACATGGTGAGAGGGAGCAAGAGAGAGAAGTCAGGGTCTTTTAAACAAGCAGCTCGCATGTAAACTAACAGAGCAAGAACTCACTCCTTGCCACAAGGATGGCACCAAGCCCTTCATGAGGAATTCACCCCCATGACCCATACACCTCCTGTTAGGCCTGCCTTCAACACTGGTGATCACATTTCAATAAGAGATTTGGAGGGGACACACGTGCAAACTGTATCACCTTCCTATTGAGGTTGGTTGTGTCGTCAATTTTACGTGAGAGTGAGTCCAGCTTACTGGCTATGAGTCAGACCCTAAAACCAGGCTTCCCGGCTGTGAAATCCAGCTGTGCAGCTTGTAGGAGAAGGACCTTAAACAGATTGCTTCAGTTTTTGATGCCTCAGTTTCCACATCTGCAAAAGCGAGGATAATAACTATACCTACTTAATGGGGTTGCTATAAAAATTAAACAGGATAGTCCTTATTAAAAGTTTAGCACGATGCTTGGGATTTAGGAGAAGCCGAACTCTTGGCCAATGTGATAATGTTATGGCTATAAACCCGGGTTTTGGTTATAAGTTCATGTTGCCTCTGGATTCAGCTCCAGCACCATAACCCCCGTGCCAGATAAAGGAAAATATAGAGTCCAGGTCAAATGGATTCTGTCATTTTAAATTTCACAGCTGTGTAAAATGACGGGACATTTTGTTTGGCTTTATATTTGGACCCATGGAGTTCCCGTACACCTTTTCTGGCTGTGTGTGCTTTTCTGGAGTTTCTAAATGACATTCTTTTCACATTGAGGAAAGAAACTTGCGCCTTCCTCACAGCATCCGTCTTAACTTCCAGCTGTGCGTGTGTGCTGCCATTCTTGCTCACAAAGATGGTCTTTGTGAAGCCCACGGTGTTTATTATAAATGGGACAGATTGCTGCTGGCCAGCTGCCATGCAGAGATTGCTTTTTATTCATTTAAGCTATTCACTACTTTCTCCTTATCTTCTATTATCCACATCCATGGTTTTCACTGCCATTTGTTTCTGGAGTAAATCTTTAAGTTACTTATTCAGACAGGCTGCTGTGAGACACATTTTCTGATTCTTGAAAATATTTATTGTCATCCGTGTTTTGTCTCCTTTTTGTTTTTACTCATCCTTGGAGGAGTGCTTGATGGAGTACATACTTTAAAGGTTTTTCTCTCAACTTCGAAGGAGCTGTCCCATTGCTTGTCCAGGTACATAGTTTTGATAAATGGTCTTCTGCCAACCCGCGTTCCTGTGTCCTCTTGGCCACCTGCCTACTCCAAACATGAATTCCTAGCTGCAGCTTCTGCCCACACTCCTTCTTCTCGCCTTTGGTTAGATGCCTCATCTACTGTTATGCTTTAAAATTATTTATCTTGTTAAGGATGATTTTTTCCATTTTCTCTCCATTAAGATTCTTTTTGCTCTTTCACTAACATTTTAACGGGGTCTTGGAGAGAGGGGAAGAGTGATGTGTGTTCACTTCCTCGTCTAGCCCAGAACCAGGCTCCCTGGTTCTCTCTTTACACAGCCTCATCAGACTGTTGTCTTTGCAGGGAAAAGACTTGGCCTTGTGGATCCTATGTGGTATCTTTGCTTTCTGATTCACTACCTTCTGCTCTTACCTTGTTACCTATTCTCATATATTCTTTGCCTTTATTATTATTATTTTGGTGAATTTATTAATTTAGATGAGGGCTCATTAATTTTTAACCTTTTAAAAATAATATATGCATTTAAGGCTATGTATTTCCCTCTTCTCCTGCATCCCTAGGTTTCAGTAATTTAGTTTTTCAATGATTCTGTCCTAGGTATTTTTATATTTTGTTATGATTCCTTTTTGATCAAATGGTTATTAAGAAAGCATTCCTTTTTCTTCGTTTCTAAATGAACGTAGTTTTTATTAATTGTATAAACTTTTATGTGAATTGCATTGTGGTTAAAGAAAGTGATCTGTGAGATATTAATTTTTTATACATACATCTTCTTCTTTTTTTTTTTTGACAGAGTCTCACTCTGTCACCCAAGCTGGAGTGCAGTGGCATCATCTTGGCTCACTGCAACCTCCACCTCCCGGGTTCAAGCAATTCTCCTGTGTCCACCTCCTGAGTAGTTGGAATTACAGGCACATGCCACCATGCCTGGCTGGTTTCTGTATTTTTAGTAGAGACGGGGTTTTGCCCTGTAGGCCAGGCTGGTCTCGAACTCCTGACCTCAGGTGATCTACCCGCCTCGGCCTCCCAAAGTGCTGGGATTACAGGTGTGAGCCACCATGCCCAGCATACTTCATGGCCTAATACTTGATCAATTTTTGAAAGGAAGAAAGAGAGAGAAGAATGGAGAGAGAGCAAGAGAGACAGAGAATGAGAGAGAAAGAGAACACGTATGCCTAGAAGAATTTGTATTCCCTGTTGGATACCAAGTTTTATACATGCATTTTTGATCAAAATTATTATTCAAATATTCTGTTTTTCTTAATTTGGGCCCGTTTATTTCTCAGCATAATTGAGAGCATACTTTGCAGTCTCCTGTTGTGATAGTGAAGATATTACATTATCCCCATAATTCTGTAGATTTTGCTTTATATAATGTGATATAAATGGATTGTGTACATAGAAGTTGAGAATTATTGTATATGGTTAATTGGACCGCTCTCTGTGTAACTATGTTACTATAGAATAATACTTTCTGCTCCTTAATGTCCGCTTTGTTTTGTATTCATTACACCATGCCAAATTTCTTATTTGTTGCCTAGGATTTTCCATGTATATATGTTTTCCATCCTTTTACTTTTAGCGCTTCCATGTCCATATGCTTTAGATCTATCTCTTATAAATAACATATGTCTGGATATTATTTTAAATCCAAACTAACAATTTATTTTAATTGACAATTTAAATTAATTTGTACCTATTGTGAATACTGATATGTTTGGATTTGCTATTATCCTAGTTTTGCATTTGGAATTTGGCCTACTTTTTTTCTGTTTCATTTTTTTCTTACCTCTTTCTGTTTGATTGAGGTTTTACTATTTTTTTCAGTCTTACTCATGTACTTCTCTCCCCTGGTTTAGAATGATTAGAAATGTTTCCATTCATTTGGTAGTTATCCTTGACATTTGCCTATGTATATTTAAGTCTAAAACTGAGCATGTTAACACACTTCTGGAATATCAAAAGAATCTTAGAATCACTCACCTCCTGATTTGCATGCTATTGTTTTCCTGTGTTTAGAGTTTTAAGAATAAACCTAATGATTTACATTTATATATATATATATATATAGAGAGAGAGAGAGAGAGAGAGTCAATGTTTGTTTGGATTTATAAATATGTTATGAGTTTGTGTGCTCATAAGTCCTTGCATCTCAGGTCATCATCCAGCATTATTTTTCTTCTTCCTAAAGTGCATCCTTTAGAATTCCTTTTAGTTTAAATCTCTAAGTAGTTTTCTTATTTATTTGCTAATGGATTTTTCACTTGGCTCTTGAAAGATAATTTCATTATGTCCAGTTCAAAGTTGAGAGTTAGTATCTGTCAATATATTGAAGATATTAGTCCCTGGTCCTTTGGCTTCCGTTATTGCTTGATATGTGTCTTGCCATTCTAGTTTTTGTTGCTATGTAGATTATCCACTATTTTCTTTTGACTGCTTTTAAGACCTTTCCACTTAATCTTCAGCAGTTGCACGTAATGTGTCAATGTGGTATCTCCTGGATCAGTGAATTTGTGTTTCTCATCAGTGCTGAACATTTCTTAGGTAGCGTCCTTTGAAGTGTGGCTTCTCCTCTCCCAGGCGTTCCTTCTCCATTTCCGAGACTCCCATTAGAAGAGACTGATCTTTCTCATTCTACCTGCCAGGCTCTTTGCTGCTCATTGCTGTTTCCTATCTTTTTTTTCTATTCGTGAGGCATTTGGGGTTTTTTTCTCAGATCTGTCTTCTGGATTACATTTTTTTCTTAGCTGTGTCTATTCTGCTGTTTAGATTCCAAATCTTCTGTTGTGCTTTTTACTTCAACAAAAATATGTTTTGCTTTTTGAAATTCACGTTTCATTTTTCTGTTTATTCTCATAGTCACTTGTCACTTGCTCCTTCTTGTGTTTTATTTATGTAAGTGTTTCATGAACAATCGTTCTGTACTTTCTTCTCACTATAAAAATATGTAAAGTCCTTGAAGGTCCAGAGTTTTTCTCTTTCTCTACAGATACTCATGGGGGCATGCAGTCTTTCGTGCATGATGATCTTTTTCAGCTCGTTATTTGACCTTATTTTGTGGTTAAATTTGGTGGAAGGGGTTATCTTAGAGATGTTTGTTTCTATTTCTGCCTGTAGTGAGGGGTCGTCACTGAATTGCTCTATTGCAATCAACAGAACAGTGGTTCTCAGAGTGTGGTCCCTGGATCAGCTGCAGCAGCATCACCTGTGAGCTTCTTAGAAATGGAAACTTGGGTATCCCTTTCCACACTGAGTAAGGAACTCTACAGCCTGGCAATCTGGGGTTTAACATGCCTTTCAGGTGATTCAAATGCATGCTTAAATCTGAGACCACATCCATAAAGAATCTTAGCTTAGAATAAAGTTCAGCTTCAACTTCTTTATTTTGTCTTTCTACAAGGCTATAAAACTTACTATCACTGTTACTGTTGAATCCTAAATCAATCCTAAATCCTAAATCAACCAATCCTAATCAATCCTAAATCAATCCTAAATCTGCCCCTTCAAGTAATCTTCTGTGGAAGAGTGGTGATATTTGGAGATTTTCCTTCACAATCAGTAATGTCTCAAAGTGTGTTCCAATCCTGCATCTAATTTTGTAACAAGGGAATCTCTCAGAGCATCTAGTCAATTTTAATGCCAGAAATAACAGTTTGTCCATTGACTTTTAATTTCACTGATGTGTTTTTATTTCTAAAAGTCCTAAATATTTCATTTGTAAAGTATCCTAAGTATGGTTATTTTATAATCTTCATCTGAAAGTGTTAATACCTACATTCACTGTGAACCAGATTTGTGATATTTCTGCTCACCCTTGCTTATTTCTTCCTGTGTTTAGTGCTTGCCTTAGTTCGCTTCTGCTGTTACAACAAAATACCACACAGTGTAATTTATCAATAATAGAAATGTATTTCACACAGTTCTGAAGCCTGGGAAGTCCAACATTGAAGTGCTGACAGATTCAGTGTCTGATAGGGACTCATTGTCTTCTTCTAAGATAGCACCTTGTTGCGTGTCCTCTGGGGTGGATGAGCACTGTGTGCTCACATGGCAGAAGCGAAAGAAGGGGCTAACTCTCCCCGCTCAAGCCCTTTTATACAGGCACTATTCCTACGGGTGGGGGCTTAATCACCTCCAAGGGCTCCACCTCTTAATTCCATCACCTCAGGAATGTAGTTCCCACATATTAATTGCAAAGGGACATATGCATCCAAACTATTAGCGGTGCTCATTTCCCTCCCTTAAATCCCAAACTCAGTCTGCTTTCTGAGACTATCCATGGGCATTTTCTAGGCCTGTCTTTAACATACATTATCCTAGAGGACATTTGCATTTGCTTCTGCCAAGAATCACAGTGGTGGATTCCCAGCCCCAAACACTACAAACTAAGTGTTCAACTGTGTTTTTTAAGGCACATTAAGAGTGTGAAATCTCAGAGAGAGTGTGAGTGCGGGCTTGTGGTTAGAAATTCTCAGAGATGAAGCCCCTCTGGCCCTCCTCCAAAGAAAAAAACAGTTTTACCCAAAATAATTTTAGAGATGAGAATGCTTTCAAGGCTTTCTCTTTCTCTCCTTCAGTGGGTGGGGAGGAAGACGTCTTGGCTGAGGCTGTGTCCACATTCACAATCTTATCACTTAAATCTTTGGTCACATGGGAGCCTCTGCATCTCTAAACCGTGGACTGTGTGTGTGAGAGGGCATCACTGGTGTTGATGGTAATGAGGACAATGGTACTGGTGACATTACTTGTACCAACAGTGATGTTAGTAGTAGTAGTAGTGGTGGTGGTGATATAATGGTGGTTGTGGGTCTGATTTCTGGTAGCGATGGTGGTGGTGGTGGTGTGGAAGGAATGATGGCTAGGAATCAGTAAAATTTTTCTGTAAAGAGTCAGATAGTATTTTAAACTTCATGGACAATATGGTCTCTGTCACAACTGCTCAACTCTTCCCTTGTTGTGAAGAAGAAGCCATAGACATATGTGCATGAATGGTTGTGGGTGTAGTCCAATAAAACTTTATTTATGGACACTGACATTTGAATTTCACATAATTTTGGTGTGTCATGGAATATTCCTATTTTCTTCAACCACTTAAAAATGTGAAAGCCATTCTTAGCTTGTGGGCTATACAAATGCAGGTGTTAGATGTGTTTGCCCTGTGGCCTTAGTTTCTCAAATCCTGGCAGTAGTGTCAGAAGTGGGGATGATGGTGGTAATGCTGATGGTAATCCTATTGACAGTGTCAGTGGTGGGGATGATGATGGTGATGGTGGTAAGGGTGATGGTAGTACACCTGGTGATGGTATCAATGGTGGGGATAATAATGGTGATGGTGTCAATGTTGGGAATAGTGATGGTGATGGTGGTGGTGATGGTGTCAGTGGTGGGGATAATTATGGTGATGGTGGTGGTGATCGTGGCAATACCCCTGGTAATGGTTTCAGTGGTGGAGATGATGACAGTGATGGTGGTGGTGATAGTAGTACTCCCGGTGATGGTGTCAGTAGTGGGGATGGTGATGGTGGTGATGATGCTAGTACTCCCAGTGATGGTGTCAGTGGTGGGGATGGTGATGGTGGTGGTGATGGCAGTACTCCCGGTGATGGTGTCAGTGGTAGGGATGGTGATGGTAGTATTCCTAGTGATGGTGTCAGTTGTAGGAATGGTGATGGTGGTTGTGATGGTAGTACTCCCAGTGATGGTGTCAGTGGTGGGGATGGTGATAGTGGTGGTGATGGTAGTACTCC
>NC_045453.1:37483857-37501119 GCF_002776525.5 Piliocolobus tephrosceles
GGTAGTACTCCTGGTGATGGTGTCAGTGGTGGGGATGGTGATGGTGGTGGTGATGGTAGTACTCACAGTGATGGTGTCAGTGGTGGGGATGGTGATGGTAGTTGTGATGGTAGTACTCACAGTGATGGTGTCAGTCTTGGGGATGATGATGGTAGTTGTGATGGTAGTACTCCCGGTGATGATGTCAGTGGTGGGGATGGTGATGGTGGTGGTGATGGTAGTACTCACGGTGATGGTGTCAGTGGTGGGGATGGTGATGGTGGTGGTGATGGTAGTACTCACGGTGATGGTGTCAGTGGTGGGGATGGTGATGGTGGTGGTGATGGTAGTACTCCTGGTTATGGTGTCAGTGGTGGGGAGAGTGGTGATGATGATGACAGTACTCCTGGTGGTGGTGATTATGGCAATGACTGTGGCAGTGATGCTGATTGTTATGGTGATTGAAGTTCTGGAGGTGATGGGGTAGTGAAGGTAGTGATGCTTGTGGTGGTGATGGTGGAGATAATGGAGACGGTGGTCATGGTGAAGGTGGTGGAGTTGGTAATGGTGGACATGGCAGCGTCACAGGAAGAAGCTGCCTCCCTCCACATTATCCTTAAAAAGGAAGCAGAGACTCACAAAGCTACAGGGAGTTGGCACAGCTTTTAAAAGCAGCAATGGCCTGAAAGGTTTCCTTGTTTCCAAAATCACATCATATCTGCTATACATGTCTGAGTGCTTATAAATCAGATTTGGAGTTCCTGTGGACTGTGTCCCAGTGGTGCTGTGCTATGGCAAAGCATCACTCACCAGCAGAAGTTTGGGTTGGCTTTGTGAACAGGAAGTCCCAGGCCACCAAAAATGATATATAGGATGATATAGCATTTTGCAATTGTAATGTGCCATTTAAATGCTAAATAGTAATAACTGATCTAGTCCCAAATGCTTCATTAACTCTCTCCACTGCCAAATCACAGGCTTTTCTGTGTGTTTGTGCTAAAGGCAAATTTTAATTGTTTTAATGAGGATTTGCAAGCAGCTCTTTTCTCTCTACACTTGGGCCTTGGTGAATTACACATATCATTCGCTTAGCAGTAGGGAAGTTTTGCTATTTACACAAAAGACTTCTAACAGTGTTAGGGTTTGGGAAAGACCCAGCCCCCGGTGCCTTCCTAATGCCTTGCTAAACCGAGCTGTATAAGAAGGGTCAAGAGCAGCCATACCTGTCAAACATGCCAAACACTCTGGCTAAATGAAACTACAATTAGTTTTGTGGGGGGTTTTGTTGGTTTTTTGCGTTGGTTTTGTTTTTGTTTCTGGAGACAGAAGTCTTGTTCTGTCGCCCAGGCTGGAGTGCAGTGGTGCAATCTCTGCTCACTGCAACTTCTGCCTCCTGAGTTCAAGCGATTCTCCTGCCTCAGGCTCCAGAGTAGCTGGGACTATGGGCGCGTGCCACCACGCCCAGCTATTCTTTTTGTATTTTAGTAGAGATGGGGTTTCACCATGTTGTCCAGACTGGTCTTGAACTCCTGAGCTCAGGGAGTCCTCCTGCCTCAGCCTCCCAAAGTGCTAGGATTACAGGTGTGAGCCACCACGCCTGGCCTGCAATTAGTTTTATTTTCTCCTTCAGTTGCATAGATAGCCAACTTCATTCTGTTTCTACTTGGAGAGGCTGCTACACAGGTGGTCTTATATGTTAAATGTGACTGATACTGCACAATATAATTGGCATTTGAGGTTTCTAATTAGCAACACAGGGATGGACATGGAATACTATGTTGTGAAGTTCCTTCCGCTCCATACAGTAACAAATCGTAAACCAACAGTGCAGATCTTTAAGTCATTCTGTGAAAGGAGTAGGTATATTTAAGAAAGGGAGATGGGTGGGTGGTAGGGTGGGCGAGACATAGACTTTTTAAAAAATCTAGACTTACTCGCAGGTTCAGATATAAAGGAAAACTAGTAAGAGAAAGTTTTGATACTCCAGTTTTTCTGTATTTCTTTATTCATGCATTTGTTTGAAAATAATTGCACTTGCAATACTGGTTCCCAAAACATTCACTGGATTTTTTTCTAGCCAATTCCTCAGAGCAAAACCATCTATTAAACATTAGAGACAAATTTGAAAAAAAAAAAATGCTACCTGTAATGAATAATCCTAATTTCTTCATGGATAGGCCCATGTATAACTCTGTCACTTTTACAATGCGTAATTCTCCCTGGAGCAGGCTGGGCTTCTTCACGGAAGGTGTGTGCTGTGTGTACTGCATGCAGGCTGAGCATGAAATTTATCAGATCCCATTTCTGGTGGGGAAGGTGGCTTCTGCGTGTGCTGGCTTATTCTGATGGGACGCTCAGCATGCAAGAGCATCTGCTGTATTTAGGGGACTGAGTTTTTCTATTTCGCAGTGAGTAAGCAGGCCCAGCCTGCAGCGTTTTCTTCCATCAGTGGGTAACAGAGGCTGCCTCCAACGGGATTTGTCTGGTCCATCTAATGTTTCCGAGACCCTGCCTCTGCTTCCAGAACATCTACTATGGTGTCACTTTGTGTTCCGGGCCATACACAAAATGCCATTCTCTCATCCCAGAGGTACCCACTGAGGGCTTTGTTTTTAAGATAGTTTTATTCTCACTGTATACCTGCCAGAAAAAGAACACACTGTCTTATCAACCATTCAGCCAAAGAGCTGTAATCATAATTAGCCCCGTATTATACAAGAGCTAAAGGATAGCAACCACCATTTCCCCACAAAATGAAAGCACAGTGAAGGTAAACACAATGCAGTGCTTCCGTACTGTGGAGTATTATCCCGCCATGAGAAGAAATGACCTCAAACACATCATGTCAAGTGAAAGAAGGCAGTCATGAGAGACCACATAGTGTATGATTCCAGTTACATGAAATGTCCAGAATAGGCAAATCCGTGGAGACAGAAGGTAGATCAGTGTTTGCCAGGGGCTGGGGAAAGGAACCACATCATGGGCATGGGGTGACAGGAATGTTCTGGAATCAGACAGTGATGAGGGTTGCACAACTTTGTGAATATACTAAACCTCACTCAATTATACATCTTTAAATTTGGATGAATTTCATGGCAGGCAAATGATATCCCACTAAAGCAATTATTTTAAAAAATGAATGAAAATACTAATCAAAGTTAAAGAAAGCAACAGAGTTGGGATCTTCCTGCACTCCCAGCCTTTCAGCCGTGAGCGTCCATGCACAGCTTCGCAGCCTGAGCTGTTTCTCCAGCTTTCCAGCAGAGACCTGGGGTCTTCTGCTTCATGAGGACTATAAGGCTTGGAGTCAGAAACGCCTGGGCTCAATCTCCACCTATTTCTCTTTGCATCTTTTCTATCTGCATTTAGATCAACCACTGTTAGGATTTAGGACCTTGTGGAATCCAAAAGACACCACCAGGGCGCATCCTGGAGGTTGCTGGGGCAGTCATTTTCTTGGGAAGGGGTTGGTGGGTCTGAGTCTTCCTTCTCCTGGGCCTCAGAAGCCAGGAAAGCTAACTGTTCCCCAGCACATGGGAGAGAATCCATCTTTCAGGGGCAGACTTAGATTACTACACCTTCTGAGACTGCTCGGGAGAACCAGAATGCCAGTGAGTACTGAGGAGTATCTCCAGAGAACTGAGGACACCAAGACGTGCTCTCCCTGCAATCAGGCAGCTTATATGTTTGCAGAAAGAATTAACTGTCCTGGCCTGTTTCTAATTTTTGTTGTAAGAAGTGTTCGTCCATGTAGGCACATTACGTTCCTCCTTGCAGGCTTGGAGGGCTTCCAGCTCTTTCTGGTGGTTTCTGCTTGGATCTGTGAAGGCAGATATTTACCACCTTCTCCAGTTCTGACCACAGAAACGAATTGCAGTCATCTAGTAATATTTACAGAGCTGTGGGTTTACAGACATACAAGTTGGCCTGCTTAGCTTTCTTGTCCATACAGAAGTTGTGATAACACCTTGCAGGCTTTTTGACAGTAGTCTGATGCCTTGGGTTTGTCCCCAAGAAACAAGCCTGGGGATGAGAATGTGGGAGAGGGGGGGATCCCAGGAAACACCAATCAAGGACCAGGGAGGGAAGTCCTTAGACAAATGCTGTGTTATGCAGCAAGTTGATCTCTGGTGGGCCCTGGGGGAGTGTGAAACACTAGCCTCCGAGCCGTCCCACCTCAGGACAAAGGTGCTGGGTGCTGATCCATCAGCTTCTCACTGTCACTGACTGAGGCTGCACCAGGCGCCATAACCCCTTTGGCCTGGCCTGACCTGTATGTGAGCCATGATGGCACCATCAGTTCCTGGGATGATGGGAGCCAGGGCACGAGGTGGGACACCCACAGATTCAGCCCCTGTGTTAGTCCATTTCGCATGGCTATAAAGGAATACCCGAGCCTGGATGATTTATTTTTACAGGAAGTTTGTTTGGGCTCATGGTTCTGCAGGCTGTACAAGGCACAGCACTGGCATCTGCTCAGCTTCTGGTGAGGCCTCAGGAGGTTTTTATTCATGGCAGAAGGTGAAGGGAAGCAGGCAAATCACACGATGAAGGGGGAGCAAGAGAAAGAGGAGGGGGTCCCAGTCTCTTCAACAACCAGCTCTTACGGGAACTCATTACCCTAGGGAGGGCACCTCACTCCCGGCGCCACCTCCAACACAAGGGATCGCATTTCAACCTGAGATTTGGAACCCACAGACATCCAAACTGTATCAGCCCCCTGGCTGATGTGACTTTATCATCATCCCTTTCTCTAAATCCGAGGGCCTAAGCTAGAAGCACAAGGGCTCCCTCCTCACAGCCTCCAACCCTCCCCTCCCTCGTCAGGCACTCAGGGAAGGCCCCGGAGCCTGTAGATTCCACCTGGACTCCTGAGTATCGGGAAAACTTGCTCCTGATGGTTAACGTGGGTTCTTTGCTATTTCCTAAGTGCCTCGGCTGGGTTGAGAAATAAACGGAAAGAGCACAAGAGAGAGAAATTTAAAACTGGGTGTCCGGGGGAGATATCACATGTCGGCAGGATCCGTGATGTTTCCTGAGCCGTAAAACCAGCAAGTTTTTATTAGCGATTCTCAAAAGGGGAGGGAGTGCATGAATAGGGTGTGGGTCACAGAGATCACATACTTCACAAGGTAATACAGTATCACAAAGCAAATGGAGGCAGGGCGAGATCACGGGACCACCGGATGAGGTGAAATTAAAACTGCTAATGAAGTTTCGGCACGCATTGTCGTTGATATCATCTTATCAGGAAACAGGGCTTGAGAGCAGACAACCTGTCTGACCACAATTTATTAGGAGGAAATTTTCCTCCTCCTAATAAGCCTGGGAGTGCTACGGGAGACGGGGGCTTATTTCATCCCTTCCGCTTTGACCATGAAAGACTGCACATGTTGAAAGGGGCCATCTATAAGCCTACCTTCAGGGCGCATTCTCTTTCTCAGGGATGTTCCTAGCTAGAAAAAGAATTCAGCGATATTTTCTCCTATTTGCTTTTGAAAGAGGAGAAATATAGCTCTGTTCTGTCCGTCTCACCGGTGGCCAGTTCAGAGTTACCTCTCTTGTTCTCTGAGCATCGCCGTTATCCTGTTCTTTTTTTAAGATGCCCAGATTTCATATTGTTCAAACACACATGCTCTACAAACAATTTGTGCAGTTGACACAATCACAGGGTCCTGAAGCAACATTCATCCTCCTCAGCTTACGAAGAAGATGATGGGATTAAGAGATTAAAGGCAGGCATAGGAAATTATGGATTGGGGAAGTGACAACTGTCCATGAAATCTTCACAATTTATGTTCAGAGATTGCAGAAAATACAGGCATAAGAAATGCAGTAAATACAGGCATAAGAAATTATAAAAGTATTAATTTGGGGAACTAATAAATGTCCATGAAATCTTCACAATTTATGTTCTTCTGCCACGGCTTCAGCCGGTCCCTCCGTTCAGGGTCCCTGACTTCCCGCAGCACCTGAGGTTGTCAGGACAAGCCCTGGGGCTCCCGCCTGGGCCTGTGCCCTCCCTCTCCTCTTTCCTGAGCCTCTGCACAGGTACCTCTGCTGGCCTTTGCCTCAAGGCCCGGTGTGCTGGGCGGGAATTTCCCCAGCCGGAACACTGTCCCTCGGTCTGGCCCTGGCTAACTCCTCACCCGTTCAGGGGTTGCCATCAGCGGGTCCTCACAAGTGATTGTGCCATGTGTTTGTCCCCTCAAGGCAGCTTTGTCTTGCCCACTGGCACACGGTGGTGCTCGTTCAAAAAATTGTCTTTCTCCTGTGCTGCGTGCAGGGTCCCTGCTGGTGGTCGCCGAGGTCCCCAGCTACACCCCCGCACTCAACGCACTACACACTGCCTGCACACGGTAGGTGCCCACTAAGTGCCTGTCAGGTGGGTGCGTGGTGTGGTAGGGGCTGGACACGGACGGGCTTCCTTTCTTCCCTGGGTTTGAGGGAGGGAGTTGTGTTTTGAAACTTTTATTGGTGACATTGCATTAGGACTTGAGGCCACCTCTGCTCTGAAGAGCTGACTTTTGCCCAGCTGGAGTATTTTTGTCACCAACCCCTGGATGGTTTTCACTTGTGTTGAGAGATGATTGTCACTTGGTGTGCGGGGTGGTGGTTGCTGGTTTAAGTTTAGGAAACTTCCAACATGCAGAGCCGTAAGGAAGCAGTGGCTCTTTAGATGTTCTGGTCTTGGTTTCAGTAGGCCATTACCTTGAGTTAAGATAGGGATGAGATGGGAACCCTTGCCAGTTCTGAAGCAGGACCGTAGTTCTTTGCTGATGCTTTCTGCTGGCTTGTGTGCAGATACCTTCTGGTGAGAGCACAGGGGTAGCTCTTCATGTCAAAGGGAAGTTCTGGGAAATTGCTTGATGAAAATCCAAACCTCATCACTAAATGTACAGCAATGTGCTTTCCTCCTAAGTGCTGCTGAATTTCTGGCTAGAATAGTTCCTTCCTAAATGGAAGGTTTATTTATAAATCAAGAAAAGCTACTAGGGTTTAATAACTTAGTCCAAGATCGATGGGTTTTTAAATTACACATCTCTCTAGGTGTCAACCTTAATCATAAACAGAGAGAAGCTCTCTAAAAGAAAAGATGTTTATCTGGGCATAAAGCTTTGCAGTGGGAACACACATGCCATAGTAAACCATGTGCACATTCAGGGTGGTAAAGGAAGACAAAGGTTTTTCATGAAAAAAAATGATGAAGATTACACAATTGTTTTGAAATAATTATCCTTGGCTATAAAGATTAATAACACGGAGGACACCACTCTGAGGCTGGGCGGGCAGTTGCTGGGCAGATGTCCTTGCAGAAGTGTTTTTTTGTGTAAAATGCTGTGGGTTTTGTAGTCTTGTTTTGTTATTAAGCATACAAGCATGAGAACCCGCTCTTCATGGCCTCCCCTGGTTCTATTTGTCAGGGTTTTCTTAACGTTACTGACTCCATTTGGATTCTGACAACTTTCACTGTGGTACTGACTTAAACAAGTAATTTTTCTTCATTGATGAAGAGTCATGTTTTGTTTTCATCAATGAAGTTCTTGACACACACATTTTAGGATTCATTTGTGGCTGGTGTTAGCAAAACATCACTTCGTTAGTCATCAAGTGCTAGTGGAACAGGTGAATTGTACAGGATGCATGGTCAGAACTGCAAGGATGGTTGAGATCATGGCTGTGATGGGAGAGCCTGCAGTGCAGCCGCGATGCCTTGTCCCCAGCAGAACCAGAGGGGCATGGCCGTGCTGTCACCCAGGCCTGAGCTGGGCAACATGGGAGCCCGGATGACCAACTGTGCTCCAAAAAGAGGCGATGTCTGAGTGTGGCCACGAGTGAAATTACTGGGCAGCCACATCCCTGTGGGTGTCAGTGCACTCAGAGGCCAATTCTGAATGGACATTTGTCTCCAGAGGCAGGGAGGAGTTGGGCATCCTGAGTCTTGCTGTGTCCCTCAAACACTCTCTAAGCAAGAAAGACCCCGCCACCCCTCTCAGGAGACCCGCCTCCCTGGGCCAGCTCCTTCAAGGCACTAAGAAGCACCCGGTCTGTGTGGCCGGGAGCTCTCCCTAGGCATATTGGAGATAGCCTCAGGCACCACAGCCACCTCTGTGTTAGAAATCGGGTATGCCCTTCCTAAATATCCTCTGGGTTTTGAAGGTGCTTGCTGCTTACTCAGGTGAGCCAAGCTGAACAGCATTCCACACACAGCCTGGAGGAGTGGCTGTACCTGAGAGGGGCAAGTGAGAGCCCCAGCGCACTTTCATTCGCCACTCCTACTGCCAGCGCAGTCGCAGGCCCCCCATGTCCCGCGGGGAGGACCCTGTGGTCTGAGCTGCTGAATGTGGAATCCTCCAGCTGCAGGATGAGGCTACACATTTTGTCCTTCATGACCCATTTTTCAAATACAATACACAAAGCAAGGAACCATCATTGGGGCTCTCTTGGATCATGGACCCCAAAGTTTCCTGTGGGGCATCACACCCTTTTTATTGCCTGAAAGCCTGTTGAGCAGTAGAGGACCACCGCGTTTGTCAGTTGTCCACATCGCCAGTGCTTATTGTGCTTCTCCTTGTACCCATTCTTCATGCTCTTCACACATCCATCTGCCTGAACTGCCTCTCTGATAATCACATCCCACTTAAGCCTTTCTTCCACAAGCCTGTTGCTTACTAAGAGCCCCTAAATGAGACCCACCCTCCTAACTTTATCTCTCTGGTCTCCTCCTCTGCTTCCCAAACACTACCTACGCTGCTGCCTCTGCCTGGAACACTTCCCCTGCACAGCTTAGCCTGTTGATTTCTTCAAACCTCTCTATTACAGAAAATTTCAAACACACATGAAAGGACAGAGGATTGTATAATGGATCATGTGCACCCATCAGCCAACTTTGGTGGTCAGCTTACAGCCAGCCTTGTTTTCTCAGTATGATACACTCCTCCTTCAGTGGTCATCCCACAGCCAGTCTTGTTTTCTCCATATGGTATACATTCCTCCTTCAGTGGTCAGCCCACAGCCAGCCTTGTTTTCTCAGTATGATACACTCCTCCTTCAGTGGTCAGCCCACAGCCAGTCTTGTTTTCTCAGTATGGTATACATTCCTCCTTCAGTGGTCAGCCCACAGCCAGTCTTGTTTTCCCTGTATGGTATACACTCCTCCTTCAGTGGTCAGCCCACAGCCAGTCTTGTTTTCTCAGTATGGTATACAACATACCTTCATTCATCACTCCTGCTGCCAGTCTTGTTTTCTCAGTATGGTATACACTCCTCCTTCAGTGATCAAAGATGGTCAGAGATGACCCCAGGTAATGGCTGTCAGATGGGGCTCCAGATGGCAGTGCTGGTGGGTTCGTCGGGGATCCCTGCTGTCCCACATCCCAGAGAGGTCTGGGATGACAGAGAGGTCATTGGCAAGATAAAAGAGGGATGCGTGATCCTAGAGCCACATGAGGCTGGAAATGTACTTGGGGGGGACACTTTGGGAGGTGTTTCTGCCGTCACCTGTGGTTCCTTGACTTTCTGCTGTCACGGAATTTCAGATGAGAATTCCAACTGAGATGATCAGTGGTCAGCCCACAGTATTTTTTTCTTGGTATGGTGTGCACTTCTCCTTCCAATCCAGATGATTTTAAACAAGTCCCAGACTGTGCATCTTTTATTTCATCTGTAAATACTTTAGCATGAATCTCCACATAGATAGCTCTTCTTTTTATGTTTGATTTTAGTTCCATTTAATTGTGTTTTTCTAATTTTTTATTATGTTAGCATAAAATTTACCATCTTAACAATTTTTTAAGTGTACAGTTTGGTGGCATTAAGTACACTTATAATGTGTAACCATCACCACCATCTATCTCTACATCCCTTTTCCTTCCATACCTATTAAATAATAACTCCTCACACCACTCCTATCCCCTGGAAACCACACTTTTGATGACTTTTGAGTACTTTTGATGATTCTAAGTACCTCATATTGATGGAATCCTACAGCATATGTCTTTATGTGAGTAGCTTATTTCACTTAGAATAATGTCCTCAAGGTCCATCCATGCTGTGGCCTATATCATAATTCCCTTCCCTTTTTAAGGCTGAGCAATACTCCATTGAATGTAGATAGCACATTTTGCTTATCCATTCATCTGCAGACACTTGGGATGCTTTCACATTTCAACTATTATGAATAATACTGCTATGAACATGACATGCAAATATCTCCTCAAGCCCCTGTTTTCAACTCCTTCTGGTATATATCCAGAAGTGGAATTTCTGGACCATATGGTAATTCTGTTTTTAATTATTTGAGGAACTGCCATACTGTTTTCCAAAGCTACTGAACTATTTGTCATTCCCACCAGCAGTGCACGAGGATTCCAGTTTTTTCACATCCTCACCAACACTTGTTATTTTCTGTTTTTTTAAAAGACAGTAGCCATCCCAGTGAGTATGAGGTCATATCTCATATGCAGTTTTGATTTTCATTTCCCATTATTAGTGATGTTGAGCATCTTTTTTATTTATTTATTTATTTATTTATTTTTTATTATACTTTAAGTTCTAGGGTACATGTGCATAACGTGCAGGTTTGTTACATATGTATACTTGTGCCATGTTGGTGTGCTGCACCCATCAACTCGTCAGCACCCATCAATTCATCATTTATATCATGTATAACTCCCCAATGCAATCCCTCCCCCCTCCCCCTCCCCATGATAGGCCCCAGTGTGTGATGTTCCCCTTCCCGAGTCCAAGTGATCTCATTGTTCAGTTCCCACCTATGAGTGAGAACATGTGGTGTTTGGTTTTCTGTTCTTGTGATAGTTTGCTAAGAATGATGGTTTCCAGCTGCATCCGTGTCCCTCTGTATATCTTCTTTGGAGAAATGTCTATTCAAGTCCTTTGCCAATTTTTGAATCAGATTTTGTTGTTATTGAGTTTTAGCCATTCTCTATATATCCTGCGTATTAATTCCTTATTAGATACATGATTTGCAAATGTTTTCTCCCATTCTGTGGCTTACTTTCTTACTCTGTTGATATTGTCTATTGATGCACAAAAATTTCTAAATTGTTATGAAGTCCAACTTGTTTTTTCTTTTGTTACCTCTGCTTTTGGTGTCACGTCCAAGAGATCACTGACAAGTCCAACGTCATGAAGCTTTTGCCCTGTTTCCATCTAAGAGTTTTATGGTTTTAGATTTTACATTTAGGTGACTGATTTATTTGGGATTGGTTTTTGAATATGGTATTAGGTAAGGGTTCAACTTCATTCTTTTGCATGTGGATATCCAATTTTTTAGCACCATTTGTTGAAAAACATGTCCTTTCCCTATTGAATGGTATTGGCACCCTTGTCAAAAATCATTTGATTGTATAAGCAAGGGTTTATTTCTGGGCTCTCTATTTTATTCACTTGGTCCATATATGTGTATTTATGCCATATCACACTGTTTTGATTCTAGTGCCATTGTAGTAAGTCTTAAAATCAGGAGGTGCGAGTACTCCTACTTTGTTCTAAGTCCAGCCTGTGCTCCTTGAGATTCCATGTGAATGTTAGAATGGGTTTTTCTGTTTCTGCAGACAACATTGTTGGGATTTTGCTATTGATCACACTGAATCTATCGATAACTTTGGATAGTATTGACATCCTAGCAAAATCAAGGTTCCCAATGCATGAATATGGAATCTCTTCCCGTTTATTCATGTCTTCCTTAATTTCTTTCAGCAATTTTTGTTTTTGTTTTTGTTTTTGTTTTTTTTTTTTTGAGATGGAGTCTTGCTCTGTCACCCAGGCTGGAGTGCAGTGGCATGATCTCAGCTCACTGCATCCTCTGCCTCCTGTGTTCAAGAAATTCTTCTGCCTCAGCCTCATGAGTAGCTGGGATTACAGGCGCCTGCCACCACACCCAGCTAATTTTTGTATTTTTAGTAGAGATAGGGTTTCACCATGATGTTGGCCAGGCTGGTTTTGAAATCCTGATCTCAAGTGATCCGCCCACTTCAGCCTCCCAAAGAGCTGGGATTACAGGCATGACCCACCACCCCCTGCCTCGGCAATGTTTTGATGACTTCATTGTACCAGTCTTTCACCTCGTTGGTTCAATTAATTCTGAAGTATTGTGTTCTTTTTGGTGCCATTGTAAATGAATTTTAAAATTTTTTAAAATTATCTTTTCAGATTCTTCATTGTTAGTGTATAGAAATGCAGCTGATTTTTGTGTATTAACATTTATCCTGCTACTTTTTGCTCACTTCATTTATTAGTTCTAACAGATTTTTTGTGGAATCTTTAGGGTTTTCTATATATGAGATCATACTTCTTCCTTTCCAATTAGGTGCCTTTTATTTTTTGTTCTTGCCTAATTTCTCTGGCTACAACTTTTAGTATAGTGTTCAATAAAAGTGAGAAAAGTGAGCATCTTTCCCTTGTTCTTGATCTTATGGGTGCTTTCACCATTGAGTATGATGTTCACTGTGGATTTCTTCAGATACTTCAAATGTAGCTTTTATTTTGTTGAGGTAATTTCTTTCTATTCCTAGTTTGTTTCATGTTTTTACCATGAAAGAGAAAAGCATCATTGCTTTTCCAGAAATGCTTAGTAGAAAAGCATTAAATTATTTTTCTATGTCAGTTGAGATAATCGTATATCTTTGTCTTCCGTTCTGTTAATGTGGTGTATTACAGTGATTGATTTTCATAATTTTAACCCTCCTTGCATTCCAGAAATAAATCTCACTTGATCATGGTATATGATTCCCTTAATATGCCACTTAATTCAGTTTAGTAGTATTTTTGTTGGGCATTTTACATCAGTGTTCATAAGGGATATGAGTCTGTAATGCTCCTCTGGTGTCTTGTCTGGCTTTGGTATCGGTAATGCTAACCTCATGGAATGACTTAGGAAGTGTTCTCTCCTCTTCAGTTTTTTTGGAAAAGTTTGAGAAGGACTGGTATTAGTTCTTTAAGTGTTTGCTACAATTCACCACTGAAGCCATTTTGTGAAAAATCTCTTATTTATTACCATAAAACCCCAGAACTCTTGGACTAAGATGTAAAAAATCGTAGAGCTGAAAGGGACCTGAAAGCTTTTCTTGCTCAAGCACCCTATTAATAATTCCACTTTCATAAGCCACTTGCCCACAGTCAGATATTTAGTAGCAAAACTAGGGCTGAATCCCCGGCCTCCTGACTCTTAGTAAAGTATTCTTTATACCGTGACAGTCTCCAATTAAAAAAAAATATATATATATATATATATGTATATATATATATATAAAACATAAAATTTGTATAGAATATGTGGCATACCTACTTTCTGACTTTTATTTTTCTTTCACAATGCCTTAATTTTCCCATTCACCTGATATGCACCCCAACTCATGGTTAGGTGTGCATGTTAGTAACTCCCCAGCAGAGTTCTTACAATGGTGATAAAGAGACTAAGAACTAGGAACTCAAATGCAAGGCCACAGAGGCCCGTCTTCATCTTGTCTCGTCTAGCTCCCTTCCTCGATAAAGAAGCAGGTGGGGCATGATTGGCCAGTGATGCATTTAAAGCTCTGCCAAGCTCAAAACCAGACTCCAAGTCTTATAAGAAGATGACACGGGGAACTCAGTGGTTGATGCAGCCCAGAAAACATTTGGTCAAGAGAAGGAGCATCTTAGACATGGTAGAGACCTGCTTATGCGAAATAAAGGGTCAGGCAGGAGGCTTTCATCTCTCTAGGTACTGGTTCTGAATATCATCAACTGAGAAAAATTTTTTTAAAAATCCCACAAAAGTTATAAAGGGAATTGGAAGAACAGTAGCACCGTTCTGGGGCAAGACTCCAGAGTGCATTGGTGCAGAGCCATGTGGATAACCCCAGAGGGCAGCCTCATCAGAGGCATTCTGTCTCCTCCCATCAACCCAGTTTCATCTCTGAGTGGATGAACTGAGGCCCAGGGAAACGCTCTAAGCAGGTGGGAGTGGGTACCAGCAAACATGGAAGGAAATGAGTTAATGGGAATTATGAAGCAAAGACAATATATATGACAAACCAGCCTGTGTTGAAAGAGATAGCGAAGGATGTGGCAATGACAGAAATAAAATTTCGCTAGTTTTGATACCTTTCATTCATACGTATCATAATTTATGGTACTCAAAGTTGAAAAAAATTCACTTCAATATGAAAAAAGTTGTTCTGTAAAAACCTGTTTGATACAATTTGAGTACATTTTAAAATTTAGTAAATAATTGGTTATAAAATCAAGCCAACTTGTTCAGCAGGCCAAAACTTGCACTATACACTGTAGCCCAGCACCTCCTCAGCTTTAATGTGCAGACTCATCAGCTGGGATCATGTTAAAATGCAGATTCTGATTTAGTAGATGCAGGTGCTACTCAAGATTCTGCATTTCCAACAAGCTCCCAGCTGGTGCTGATGCTGCCGGTTCTCAGCAAATTCTGAGTGACAAACTGTAGAGAGCACCCTAAGAGACCAAGCTGTGCCTATCTCAAGATGCCTCAGTAGCGGATTCGTGTTTGGGACTTGACGCCTCAAGATCATCACTAAGTAGGGATTATTGCAATCACATAATTTCCTGCTTGAATGAATAGCCATGTACCTGGGAAGAGCTAATCCCCATTACAGATTTGCAGTTCTGTTTTCCTATGGACTTGTCGGATGCTAATGTGATTGCGTTTACCCGTGGGTTTCAGGATGTCTGCTAGCAATCAAAGGTTCCTCTAGGCTGCAAGGGAGCCAGCTCCTGCAGTCTCCTTCATTTGGAAGCAGAGACTTTGTAGAGATTCAGGTAATCAATTTCTGCTACCTCTGGCTAGCTACCCCAACAGATCCTTTTTAACATTCACTGAATAGGTAGGACTGCATTTTGTCTATCTCTCACAGTTACTATGTGTTTATCAGCTGATTGATACAGTCTGAAACAATGTGGGTCTGGGTGATTAGCTTGTTTTTAAGTGTGATTCTCTTGTCTCATCTCTGTTTTCTCCTCCTCCAGGAGAAATGGGTTCCCTGAGACAAGTGTGACCTACGTGCCCAGCCCACCAGCCTGACGCCTAGCCAGAGAGAGAGGACCATGGATGGCATCATTGAACAGAAGAGCATGCTGGTGCACAGTAAAATCAGTGATGCTGGCAAGAGGAATGGCTTAATTAACACCAGAAACTTGATGGCCGAGAGCAGAGATGGTCTGGTATCTGTTTACCCGGCGCCCCAGTACCAGAGCCACCGGGTGGGGCCCAGCCCAGTGCCGGCCAGCCTGGACAGCAGCAGGAGTGAGCCGGTGCAGCAGCTGCTGGACCCCAACACCCTGCAGCAGTCGGTGGAGTCCCGCTACAGGCCCAACATCATCCTCTATTCAGAGGGCGTGCTGCGTTCCTGGGGGGACGGTGTGGCCACTGACTGCTGCGAGACCACCTTCATCGAGGACCGGTCACCCACCAAAGACAGCCTCGAGTACCCCGATGGGAAGTTCATCGACCTCTCAGCTGATGACATAAAAATCCATACCCTGTCCTACGATGTGGAGGAGGAGGAGGAGTTCCAGGAGCTGGAGGTTAGAGGATGAGTTTGTCAGGGGCCCTCTAGGAATGCGTGATGGGGATTCTAGAGTGGGCAGGAACCATGAATGCCTATACACTGTAGCCCGGAAATTAGGGAATGAAACTAGTGTGCAAAAATGCAGAAACCAAAGGCAGTCTTGGTGCCCTTCACTCTTGAATGCTTGTGGAAGATAGAAGGAGAGGAAAGACTTAGATTAACAGAAAGCCAGGGACACTTCAGCAGTGATTCTGGTATGAGATGACCCCAGGTAATGGCTGTCAGATGGGGCTGCAGAAGGCAGTGCTGGTGGGTACATCAGTTTTCCCTGCTGTCCCTCATCCCATGAGACAGAAAGGTCATTGACAAGAGGAGGGAGGAATGCTTGATCCCAGAGCCACATGAGGCTGAAAATGTACTGGATGGGAGACACTTTGGGAGGTGTTTCTGCTGTCACCTGTGGTTCCTTGACTTTGCATTCCACGGTTACTACTGAGAGATTGTTGGTAGAGCTGAACCATGCTGGAAGAAAGTGTAGGTACTGATAGCCTAAAGGGAAGATAAGCTGACTTTTTTAGAGGACTGGAGGGCAGATGACAGCATTTGAATTACATGCCCAGAGATGTGCACATTGCACATTGGATATAGCATGGTAGGCACAGTGGTTGCTGAGTATGTGGCACGCTGGCCCCCCAGGGCAGCACTGGATGACGGGGTGAGAGCAGCTGCTGCAGGCCATGGACTAGCGGTTTGCTGCCCATGCGCTCCAAGACTTTCTGCTGCAGTGAGGGCAGGGATGTTTTCCCAGGACAGGATGTCAGGGAGACTTGGGCCAGGCTTTCCGTCAGTTTGGTGGGGGAGGAAACCGCCGAACAGGTCTGACCTTCAGAGGCAGTGTGTGGCCAAAGGGGGAGGGGATGTCTGTTTTTCACTAAGGTAGGTGAGAACGTTTTTGTAAGTAGAGAGGAAATGTTCAGAGTGGAAAATTCAGGATCGCGGCTGGCGGCTGGGGAGTGGTCTTGGGGAGGCAGGAGCTGTACTCCAAGCACGTATGTGTGAGAGCTGGCCTCTCAGAAGAAGTCCGCATGCTGGCCTGGGAGAGAAGAGAAGGGTGGGGTAAGGGAAACTTTCAAGCACTCTGGGTTGAAGAGGAAGGAAAGGAGGGGTTCGTGTTGGCTGAGTATCAGCACAGCCAGAGAAGCTCTTGGGGTGTGAGGAGATTGCAGACAGTCTAGAGCAGTGAACTGGGGGAAGTGCCCATTCTAGAAAAGACTCCTGGAGAAACTGCCCAGCTGCAGTATGAGTTCGTGTGAAGATCTGGTCAGACCCAGGGCTCCATGACTTTCTCCAGCCATGTGGGACCATCTTTAGCAGGTGAGGCTCTCTTGGCAAGGTGTACTCTGCCTGGAAGGTGGAGGAGGCAGGAGAAAGCAAGAGAGAGGAAGTTTGGAGCCGAATCAGACCCACAACCATGGGACCCATGCTTGATAGAAAGGCCGGAGAAATTGCAAGGGAGTGACAGGCCAAGGAGACCAGAGGATCAGGATTAGAGACCTCAGTGAGAACCAGGAGCCAAGAGATCCGGCTTTAGTCAGGAGGGAGGATCAGAAATGGAGAGGGAAACTTCAGTGCAGCCCCAGCCAGTGGAGCCTGGGAAGCCCACTGGCAGGGAGTGGAGAGTCGCAGCATGGAAGAGGACCAAGACGTGATGCCTGGGCATCGCAGCATGGAAGAGGACCAA
>NC_045453.1:37501129-37502658 GCF_002776525.5 Piliocolobus tephrosceles
AGGACCAAGACGTGATGCCTGGGCATCGCAGCATGGAAGAGGACCAAGACATGATGCCTGGGCATCTGCAGAGGTCCGAATGCCCTCTGGTGACACCTGTGAAGGGAGGGTGCTCATGATGCAGCTGTGGAAAGTTGGAAGCATGCTTGGCTTCTGTTCAGAAGCCTCTGCCCCGTCTACTGTTTTCCAAGATCTGAGGGCTTTGCTGACAGCAAAGTATAAATAAATACTGCCCGACCCGCATGGAGTGGAATTGGGGAAGCGAATGCACGAAAACGCAGCCCCAGGAGTTATGGGGATGGAATACCCCATCAGCTCTGAAGAGGGGCTAGGGCTCTGAAGAGGGGCTAGGACCCTGAGCTCAATGCAGGGTTCAGAAGTCATCACACAGGCAGGAGCCCTCCCCCGGCTATATCTTGAGGATTAGTAAGAGGAGGCTTGAGGGGAGCTGGCAGAGAAATTCCAGTCCAAGAGGACCTGGGGAGCACAGAGGCAGCAGTTCCAGAGATCTGCAGGGAAGAGGAACTGGTCAGAAATGCGGAGGCCAATGGGGAGGACAGGGAGGAGACAGGCTGGAGAGGGAGGGGGGTCCCATCAGCAAGGACCTTATCAGCAACCTAAGGGAGACTGGATTTATGCAGAGTCACAAACTCAGATACGTGTGAGACAGAAGGGACCCACCAAAGAGTCAAGAAGGAGCCCTCGGAGGGGTGGGCCTGGAGCCTGGAGAGCCAGGCCCCACCCAGAGCATCTGTCCCCTCTGCTTCAGGGTCACTGCTGTGCCCCACCACACAGGCCATGTTGCTGGGGAGCCTGAATAGATTTGTTAGAGTAACCAAGAGCCAGAATGCGCCAACATTTAATCCACAAGACAACACAAAGTGAGCAGGATGTCATGTGGAGGACCTGGGAATCGCAGGAGGAGGCCTTGGCACCTGCAGGTGACCATGCAGGTCCATGGAAGGGTATCATGCAGAAGGGCTGTGGTCAGATCTTGATCTGTGTTTTCAGGAGCTGCTCTGGCCAAGAGTGGGACAAGGATCTAGAGAAGATGGAGGCAAGAGGGGAGGCAGCCTGGGGCTAGGACTAAACCGGATGTGCCCCTGCCTCTTTTGGGGGACTTGTCATAAGGGCAGGTGAGAGAGAATAAGGACAGCATTAGAAATGGTGAAGAAATATCTAAAAGGTGAAATTTGTCGTTAATGGAGATGAGAGGGTAGAAAGGAAGGGATCAGAGATGTTCCCAAGCCCCCAGGGGGCCAAACTGGCTGGCAGAGGATTTTCAGCTTTCTTAAGGGTTTTTGGAAAATCCCCTCCAGGACACAATATGCCCCAGTGATAGAAGGCTTGGGATGGTTGATTGAAACCAACTAGATTGAAAAGGACATTTGGATGTCTCCATCATTTCTTTCTCACCCCTGTGGGTTCCGCCCCACCCCGATTGCGTTCATGCAGGTGGGAGGAGAGCAGGTGGGAGGGGAACAGGTGGGAGGGGAGCAGGTGGGAGGGGAGCAGGTGGGAGGGGAGCA
>NC_045453.1:37502668-37564883 GCF_002776525.5 Piliocolobus tephrosceles
GGGAGGGGAGCAGGTGGGAGGGGAGCAGGTGGGAGGGGAGCAGGTGGAAGGGGAGCAGGTGAGCAGCAAATCTTCTTAGTCCTCAGTTAGCCTCCCTCCTGGTACTTTACAATGGACTACATTCAAAAGAATTGTTTATCCTTCTTGAAAACTCACGTGGGCTTCTGATGGAGCTTGCACATAAACACAACCAATATTTTCATGCAATTTTTAAAAAATTTATAGTATATCTGAATCCACATTTTTGTCAATCAATTACTGAATCCATTTTATTGCAATGATTTTTCACACAGTGGCTTCAGCAGGTAATAGATGTGGTTTTGGAACCCGATAACGGTCTGAAATCTACTCAGAGACAGTGTCTTAAATAAAAGCTAGGAAGTGGGTGGAGGCAGACACAGACTTGTCTGTCTTAGTAGGTCCAAGGCTCTGACAAGTAGTATATAGTATACTTCTTGGGAGGTAACTTTCCCACCCAGTCCTGCTCCTCTGATCTAGCAGCAAAAGTGGAAGCCCATCAAAAAGAATTCTTTTAATAATACAGTAATAAGAATCTTTAGTCATAATAACGGTGCCTACTCTGTATTAATATTTCTAGTGACTTTTGACTACAACGTAAGATGGAGCATGTTGGCATTTATACCTTGGCCACAAAAGGCACTCCTAAAGTAACATCGATGGAACAGCCAGTTGTTTACAAATCGAGCTGCTTCTTAGGCACTTTAGTGAGACTTTCCGGTCGACATCCAAGGAGCTCACCTGGACCAAGAAGTGGCCCTCCCACAGGCTCTGAGCGGAAGGGATGGAGACACATTACAGCTGCTGTTGCTTCTATATGCAGCTCAGGATGCTGAGGAGGATTTCAGAGCCTCACCACAGTAGTTAACTTGGTCCCTTTTCTCTGAAAACAAAGATATTTTCTTAGAAACATTCTTACAGTATAGCTATGGTGCTTTTTATTCCATTCTTCTGTAAATAACAAAATACTAATGACTGGTTGGAAGTGTCATTGAACATGCAGTAGCTGTTCTTTGGTTTACTCTTTTCTCCATTCCACTAAATAATAAAGGGTCATGTATTGGTAAGCATTTGCTGCAGAACAAATCACCCCCACAACACAGTGCCTTAACAACTTTCTTTAGCTTATGATTTCTGAGGGTAGACAATTGAGCTGGGCTCAGCTGGGTGATTGTTCTGCTGGTCTCACCTGAGCTCACTCACTTTTCCATAGCTAGCTGTGATGGGCTGGGTAGCCAGAGGCTGCTGGCTGCAGTAACAGAGGTGACTGCATCACCCAGCAGTCACCCATCCTGTCCCAGGCTTCATCGTGTGGCAGCCAGAGAGGTGGAGCCCACTGTGCAAGGGCTTGTCAAGTATGTGCCTGTGTCCTGCATGTTACTATCTCAATTGACCAGAGCAAGTCACACAGCCAAGCTCAGTCAGTGTGGGAAGGACTGCTTAAGGTCACGATATAGGGAAGTGATAACAAATTGGGTGCCAGTACTACAACCACAGAGCCAAAAACCATAGACTTCTGGCATCATTTTTTTTTTCAGATCATCTAATTGAACAGAATGACAACTACTGAAACAAAAGAACAGTGAATATTGATCTGAGTTCTTTCTAGAAGGCAGTTCTACTCAGAAAGAAAAGAAAAAAATGTGATTTTTAACTTGAGTATTACATAGCTTCACTTGGTTTATAGCGAATGGATGCTGTTTCCCAGAGAGTGCCGTTTTTAGAAAGCCACTGCCCTGGTTCTGTGTGGGGCCTTCTCATTGTCCTGGGTCGGAGCAGGGGCCCCTCGTTGCCCTGGTTCTGAGCGGGGCTTCCCTTGCTGGAGCTCCTGGGCACTGGGTGGCTGGCTGTGTTTTCCCCAATCACTTTCCTAAGACAGATGCATCCCTGGCATTTATGAAGGAGACTCCCTAGGTCCAAAGAGGTCAGCCTGTCTGACACATGGTTTGCAAGGGCATGGGAAGCGTTCAGTTTACCTTCAAGGTTGTGATAGTACCAGGAACAGGTTCTATGACTAACTTTGAGAATATTTATGGGAGGTTCTCAACCATTCAGCAAATGTTTATGATCTGTCCTGCTCCACTTTAAGTCACAAAGTAGAGCATGGCTTGACATTAGATAGGGAGATGTAGGGGCACCTCTGGGGCTTTGCGGGAGTGCAGAGGTGCCACTCATTATCGAGTGCCACTGCGCTCAGGGTGACAAGACAGGCATCCTGTGGGGGTGCCCTCAGGACACTCTGGGTAGTGATAATTGGGCCTGAGGTCCCACAGCCCAGGCCTCTTCCCAGGTATGTGAACACTGCTTCCCAGCCAAGTGGATGTGAACATCCACTTCCCAGCCAGTAGCTAAAAACTGCTCTCAGGGAATATCGGCAGTGGGAAACGACTTCTCCTTTCACACAGATAAACTCAGAGAGATTTCAGAGACAAGTAATGAAGCAGGGCTACAAAATACACAGTTTGAGTTTACGGCCATGAAATGAAGTGACTGGAGTCCGGGTGCAGAGGCCTGACCACCCTCCTTCCCTTAGAGATGGTGACCAGATGTTGAATGGCACTTACCTGTGGCAATGCAAAACCTTAAACCTTTCAGACCCGGAGTACGTGGCAGTCACCCCCTAGAAGCAGTGCCCACAGGGGCTGTGCCTTTTCTTCACTGAAGGAAGGAGGGAGAAGGGAACGCTCATCAGTGGAGCAACTTTTCTGCCAGGCCCTGCGAGTGCACTCGGCCATCGAGTCCTCAAAGCGCTTGGGGACGGGTCATAGTGCTGTCCTCGTCCTACCTGTGGGGAGACAGAAACTTGGGCTGTTTCCAAGATCACATACGTGGCTCTGTTGTCAGCTCTTGGATCTGAGACAGATCTGCTCGCTTTAGACTCTGTCTCCTCATGACGCTGTTCTTTCTACATTAGGGGGAAAACTGTGTTCCAGTAAACTTCTGTTTCAGCATTGTGCCAGAGTCCACGGACAAAGCTGGAAGAGACGGCACCAGGACCTCACATCTGGGAACTCGCCATCAAGCTTTCCAAGGCCTTCCAGTCTGTCTTCTCATGTAAAAACTTGAAAGTGTTGGAGGACACAGAATTCTCTAACTGCAATAGAGCATTTACATATACCTCATTCATAAGCATGGAAAGAGGGGCAAGGACTCAGCACTCATCTGAAGAAAACCCAAAAGCATGAATGAGACAGAACAACAACAAATAGAACAATTGACCCAGAGGAAACAGAAAGAATTCAGAAAATAATAGACAACATTTTGAAAATTATTTTTAGTATCTCCAGAGAGATTTGAGATGCTGATTTGGGTAGAGGAAAATTTGGTGGTTTTTTTTTGCTCATTTGTTTGTTTACCTCATAACACTGGCCAGAACCTCAAACACGTTGTTGAGTGTAAGTGAACGAACATTCTTGCCTTGCTCCTGATCTTAGGGGGAAGCTGTTAGCTTTCATGATGAAAGATGGTGTTTGTTGTGGTTCTTTATCGACACTGTTAATCAGGTATAGGAAGTTCCCTTTGTCACTTCTTCGTTGAAGAAGATTTTTTGTTTTATTTTTATTTTATTTTATTTTTAATTGACAATAAATGGGATATTCATATTTGTGGGATATATAGTGATGTTTTGGTACATATAACTTGGTGATCAGAGCGAGGTAATTAGCATATTCATTAACTCAAACATTGATCATTGCTTTCTGTTGAGAATATTCAATAACCTCCTTTGCAATAACTATTTGCAACTGTATAATATATTTTTAACTGTTTTCATGCTACAGTGCTGTAGAACACAGGAACTTACTCATATCTAGCAGTAATTTTGTATGTTTTAATACATCTCTTCTTACCTCTCCCTTCCTCCTACTCTGCCCACCCTCTACTATTCTTCCTTCTACTTTTACTTCTTTGAAATCAACTCCTTTTAGCTTCCACGGGTGGAACATGCAGTGCTAAACTTTCCCTCCTGACTTACTTCATTTAACATAATGTCCTCCAGTTTCATCCATGTTTGCTGCAAATGACATAATTTCATTATTTTTTATGGCTGAATAGTATCCTGTGGTGCTGAAATGGGAGAGTTCCCTGATTCCCCTTGCAGGATGTTTGATGAGTGTGGCTCGCCTGTTCTGTTGCTGCTCAAACCCATTGTGGGACTGGAGCATGCAGAAAGGCAGGTGCAGAGGCTGGGGTGAGTGCTTTGTGCTCCAAACCAGCAGTAGTGTCTAGGGGTGGGTGTCTGCAACCCTAGTGTTACAAAGCTCTTTCAGCTTTGCTGTCCACGGACGACTTGAATGCTAACAGGCTCAATGGACCCTCTGCCTTTTCGCAAGGACAGAGGGCTAGATCCAGAGCTGTTGCCCAGCATCCTGGAAAAATCAGGTCACACATGGGCTTGAAGGGTGAATGCGAGGTTTTATTGAGTGGTATAGGTGGTTTTCAGTGGGATGGATGTGGAGCTGGGATGGAGACTGGAGTGGGAAGGTGATCCTCCCCTGGACTTGGGCTGTCCAGTGGCTGGACTCCTCTCTGACCACCCCCAGCCGAACTCCTCTCAGCATTCAGATGTTCCTCCTCTTCTCCCTTTCTCTGCCATGTTGTTCTGCCATTTGTCTGTTTGCTGGTCTACTGGCTTGCTGGTCTGCTTCTGGGTCCTGGGGTCCGGGGTTTATATGGATGCAGGCATGTGGGCTAAAAGACAACTTTTTGGGCACAAAACCAGGAATGCCCTTTCTCACTTAGGGCCACAGGTATCCGGGCTTGAGGGTGGGGCTTTGCCAGGAAACTGCCCTCTTCTACCCAGTATTTCCGTTTCCTGTCCTATCAGTGTACAGCTACCCCATTTTCTTTATCCATTTATCTGTTTGTTGTTGGACACCTAGGTTAATTCCCTATCTTGGATATTGTGAATAGCACTTCAACAAACAAGTGACGTGTAGGTGTCTCTCTAATGTACTGATTTCCCTTCCTTTGGATAAATGCCAAGTAGTGGGGTTGCTGGATGGTATGGTAGTTCTATTTGTAGTTTTTTGAGGAACCTGCATATGGACATTCAATTCGTCAGGTACTACTTAGGTAATCATATATGGTGTTTCTTTATTGTCCTTTATTTTTTCATCCTTTAATCATGTGGTATATTGCATTAACTGCTTTGCAGATAATAGACCATCCTTGCATTGGGAGGTAAATCCCACTTTGTCTTGGTCTATAAGCCTCTTTAAGTGTCACTGGATCTTATTTTCTAATCCTTGGATGAGGATTTCTTTGCCTATATTCACGAGGAATGTTGGCCCACAGTTTTCTCTTCTTGTGCCATCTTTCCCGGACTCTGGTATGAGGGTAATATTGACTGCACGGAATAAGTTGGGAATTATTCCTTTCTTTATTTTCTGAAAGATCTGTTTAGTATTGGTATGATTCCTTTTCAAGTGTTTGTTAGAAGTCACCAGTGAAACCATTTGGGCCTGGCCTTTTCTTTGTGGGAGGAGTTTCAATTACTGAACTGATTCTATTACCTTACCGGTTTAAGTCTCTTGTTTTTGTTTTTTGGTTTTTTTGAGACGGAGTCTCGCTCTGTCGCCAGACTGGAGTGCAGTGGCGCGATCTCAGCTCACTGCAAGCTCTGCCTCCTGGGTTCATGCCATTCTCCTGCCTCAGCCTCTGGAGTAGCTGGGACTACAGGCACCCGCCACCACACCCAGGTAGTTTTTTTGTATTTTTAGTAGAGACGGAGTTTCACCGTGTTAGCCAGGATGGGCTCGATTTCCTGACCTCTTGATTCGCCTGCCTCGGCCTCCCAAAGTGCTGGGATTACAGACGTGAGCCTCCGCACCCGGCCAGTCTCTTGTTTTAAAGAAAATCTGAAGGTTGTCCTTTATTCTTGTCTCAGTTTTAGTATTGTGATGTATAATTTGTTGGCATGAAGTTGTTCATCATATTCCATTTAAATCCTTTTAGTTTCTGTATGGTTGGTAATAATATTTACTCTTTCATGCCTCATTTTAGTAATTTAAGTTTCTCTATTTCTTTCTTGGTCAGTCTAGATAGAAATTGATCATTTTTTGGATCTTTTCAAATAGCTGACTTCTGGTTCCATTGATTTTTCTGTCTTTATTTAGTCTTCCATTTTATTAATTTTTACTCAGATATTTATGACATCCTGCCCTCTGTTTCCTTTGGCTTAAATTTGCTCTTTTTTACATATTTTGTTTAGGCATGAGCTGGGGTTAATTATTTGACATTTTTTTTCTTCTTATAATGTATGTATTCTAGGCTATAACATTCTTTCAAACACTGTTTTAACTGTGTCCTAAAAATTTTGATTTGTTGTGTTTTAATTTTTATTTACTTGAAAATATTTCTATAGCCAGTGATTTTACATTTTTCTAATGAGTTATTTATTAATGTGTTGTTTAATTTCCAAATATTCAAGGATTTTGTTCTTTCCTATTATTTATTCTTAAGTAAATCTCATTGAGGTTGAAGGACATAGTTTGTATAATTTCTCTTTTAAATTGATTGATACTTGATATATGGCTTAGTGTCTGATGTGTTCTGTGGAATATGCCATGTGAATAAGGAAAGAATGAGTGTTCTGTTGTACAAAGTGTTTTGTACAGGTTTGCAAGGTCAGGTGGGTTAATTGTGCTGTTTGTGTCTCCTGTTCTTGGTGTTTGTCTGCCTAGTTGTCACAATTAGGAGTGGAGAATCAGAAATACTTTTAAAATACTTTTTAAATTACTTTTAAAAAGTAATTTTAAAATACCTTAAAATTACTTTTAGGGAATTGTCTATTTCTTTCTTTTATTTTGTCAGTGTTTACTTCATGTGTTTTGGGGCTCCCTTGTTAAGTGTGCATATCTTTGTAATTGTTACATCCTGCTGAACTGTTGGCCATTTTATTATAAAGCTTCTGTCACTGAAACACCAGGGATTCCATCTAGAACCTGCTGCTCCCGTCACAGAAAGCCAATCACTGAGATGATTATTGCCAAGGAAGAGGGCTTTAATCAGGTGCTACAGCCAAGGATATGGGAGCTCAGTCTCAAATCCATCTCTGCTGACTGAAGTTAGGGGTTTATGTAGCAGGGAAGAAGTGCAACAATGTATAGGAAAACAGGAACTCTGGAGGAACAAGGAAGCAATCATGATGAATGAGGGCCTTAGTGTCTCATTGTCTGGATGCAGTGATTTGGTGAGTTTCAGTTGTTTGATACTTTTTGAGAGGCCTGGGGACACTTTTCTGAGGAAGGAACTCAGATAAAACAATTTTAAGTTTCAATCTCTAAGACCAGAAGTGTCAGTTTCTGTGTTTATCCAAAAAAATTATCTACTGGACTATTGAGTCGGTTTCATGTCCCTCTTTGTGTCTAATAATATTTTTTGTCTTAAACTGTCTTGTCTGATATTAACATAGTCATTCTATCTTAACTATTATTGTTTTTGTGATATATCTTCTCCTATCCTTTTGCTTACAATTGATTTTTGTTTCTGAATTTAAAGTTTGTCTCAAATAGAAGGGACATACCTGAATCACGTTTTTGAAATAAACCTTACAATCTCTGTCTTTTGATTGGAGTGTTTAGCCCATTGGCATTAACCGTAATTTCGGTACGATTGGAATAATGTCTGCCATTTTGATTCTTGTTTTCTGCATGCATCCTGGTTTAGTAATTGTTATTGTTTCTCTATTTCTTCTTACTTCTGTTTTTATGTGTTAAGTAAATATGTTTAGAATACCATCTTACTTCCTCTGTTGCTTTTTAACTGTATTGTTATTTCCTTAGTATTGTCTCTGCAAATTACAATAAGCATCTAAATTTATCCAGGTTACTTCAAGGTAGTGCTAACTTCATTCCGGTAAAATATAGAAACCACACTCCAGTACAGCCCGATTGTCCCCATTTTTTGCTCATACTGTCGTGTATATGTTTCATAGGCATGTTAGGAATCCAACAGTAGTGTTAAACAACTGTTAATTTATACAATTATGTCTTTTAAAAATTGTAACAGGGAAAAACAGTTTGGAGATGTCTCAAAGAACTAAAGATAGAACTACCATTTGATCCAGCAATATCAGAAATCAATATATCAAAAAGATACCTGCACTCATATGTTTATTGCAGCACTATTCACAATAGCACTGTTGTGAATAGTGACACTTCACAATCAACGTGTCTATTAATGGATAATTGGATTTAAAAACGTGGTATATACATACAATGTAATACTCTTCATCCTTAAAAAAAGAATGAAATTATGTCAGTTGCAGCAACATGGATTCAACTTGAGACCCTTATCTTGAATGAAACAAGCCAGGCACAGGAAGACAAACATCACATGTTCACCTCATAAGTGAGTGCTAAAAAATGTGTTCATATGGATGTAGAGAATGAAATGATAGATAAGGACACTCAGACGGGTGAGAGAGTGGGAGCGGGGAGGATGATGATAAATTGGTTAATGGGTACAAGGTATGTAATTTGGGTGATGAATATTCTAAAAAGCCCTGACCTGACCACTATGCAATTTATACATGTCATAAAATTGCATGTGTACTCCATAAATGTTTACAAATAAAAAGGAAGAAAGATCTATAATCCTTAAACAAGCAGTGAACGACTCAGGGTCACAGGAGAATAAAAACGTATTTATACAGTATTACATAGTTACCCTCACTCATATTTACTGTTCCCAGGGCTCTCTGTCTCTTCCTGTGAATTCAAATTGCCATCTACGTCATCTACTTCCAGCCTGAAGACTTCTTTCACTGTTTCTTGAAAGACAGGTCTGATAGGAACAAATTCATTCAGCCTTTATTTACCTGGGAATGTCTTTCTTTTGCTCTCATTTTTGGAGAGGTAGTTTTGTTGGATATAGAATTCTTGTTTGGAAGTTTTTTTTCACTTGTAACATGCCACTCTGTTGTCTTCTAGCCTCCATTGTTTCATATAAATCAGACATCAGTTGTCTTGATTTCCTGTTCAGGACGAGTCTTCTGTGGTTTTTTTCTCTTGCTTTCAAGATTTTCCCTGTTTTTCAATAATGTAATTGCCGTGTCTTGGTGTTGGTCTTTTCCTATTTGAAGTTCACTAAGCTTGAATCTACAACTTTTTTCTTTATATTTGGGAAGTTTTTGGCCATTATTTCTTCAACTTTTTAAAAAAACATTTGTCTCCTCTCCTCCTTTGGTTTTTTTTTTTTTTTTTTTTTCTTAATGCAGTCTCGCTCTGTCACCCAGGCTAGAGTGCATTTGTGCGATCTCGGCTCACTGCATCCTCCGCCTCCTGCATTCAAGTAATTCTCCTGCCTCAGCCTCCCGAGTAGCTGGGATTACAGGCACATGCCACCATGCTCAGCTAATTTTTGTATTTTTTTAGTAGAGACAGGCTTTCACTATGTTGGCCAGGCTGGACTCTCCTCTCCTTTTCAAACTCCCATTGCAAATACATTGTTATGCTTGATATTTTCCCACAGATATTTGAGATTCTGTTCCTTTTCCCTTAACGTTTTTCTTTCTGTTCTTCAGCTTGGATAATTGATCTTTCAAATGTGTAGTTCCCTCGGTCATAACAAATCTGCTGTTGAGCCCTTCTTGTGAATTTTCATTTCATATTGTGTGTTCATTTCCATCCAGTTACTTCTTATGGGTTCTATGCCTTTTCTTACATTGAGTCATTGTCATCACCTTTTCCTTTTATTATTAAATATGGATTTCTTTAGTCTGTGAACATATTTGTCACTGTTGCGTTGAAGTCTTTTTTTTTTTTTTACTAAATCCAACAACTGTGCCCCCTACTCCGAGATAGTTTCTATTGACTGCTTTTCAACTGTGCCCCCTACTCTGAGATAGTTTCTATTGGCTGCTTTTTTAAAAAAATAAAAATTTTTTAAAAATTAAAAAAATAAAAAACTGGGTATGGGTCATCATGCTTTCCCGTTTCTATACCTGGCTAGTAATTTTTGTTGTGAATGAAAACTAAACTAGACGACTTGAATGATACAGGAGAGCAACACAGGATTCTGATTTTTACCCCTAAGGTTATGATTGTTACTTGGTGTTTCCTAAAAAAAAAACGAAACAACAACAACAACAACAACAAACTGTTGTTTTGGGTGTCTTGTTTTAGTTTTTCTAGTGACTTATCTGTCTGGACTAAATATGCAGAGTCTTTCTCCTCTGCAGTGTTCAGTCACTGACGTCTTTCCTCAGCTTTTCTTTTCTTTTTTTTTTTTTAACTCTTTTTTTAATTGTTAAGCCTGACGTCCTGGGATTCATTCCTGGGTCTGCATCACTTAGAGGTCAGACAGGTAATTATTGGGTAGAGGTTAGGCTCAGATACCTCAAGCAGATAGGGTTTCTCCATCTGCCAATAGCTCCATGTGTGGTTTGGACAGTGCATTCAAGGTTCAGGCAATTTTTGCTAGTCTGCTCCAGCCCCTGCTCCTGTCTGGCTCTCTTCTGCCCGCTCTGCGCATTTCCATTGCCACCAGGTCCACTTGGGATGTGAGGAGGGCTTACCCAGCCCCTTGACGCTTCCCTCATTTCTAGGAGCTCCCCGTTAAATTCCTGATTGTCCTCCAGTTTGCCATTTGACCCAACCAGAGTTACAGCCTTAGACTAGGAGAGCTGGAAGCACCTCCACTGGCAGCTGGGCATGCTTTTCCACCCTCTGCTCTCAAGCAACTCAACCCTTTCCAGCAGTGAGGTTCCTGGTTTCCACGGCTAACCCCATTCTAGTAGAAGCACTTCATGGACCAAGCTGGTGAATGACTTGGAGCAGCCCAGGGCAAGAACACCACAGACTCCCACTGTTGCTACACAAAATTTAGCAGTTTTTAGTAAATAACACCTTTCAATATATTCTTGGCTGCTGGTCAGTTTGAGAGCCTGGCTATGGCTGTGTTTGACAGTTTTGTCCACTTGTTTCCTGGGCACGAGACTGGCCTGCCTCCTGACTGCCCTAGCAGAAGCCGTGCCAGTATACTATCTGAAGCACTGGACGTGCATTTCCCAACATGCAGTAAATATGGACAAAGAATGTGTTGATGCCCACACATGGCTTGTGGTTAGGTTGAGAATTTTAATCAAATTAATTATCTTTCAATAATATGATATATATTTACTTATGGCATTAGAAGATTAAATTACTCATTTCCCTCCCTTGGAGCAGTCCCTAAATAGAGAAATACATTTACATATTCCAGATTCTTTCAGATCTGTGTGTAGATCACTCACAAAAGGGAATCAGTTTTGCCTCCTTATAGTTGCATCTTGTCTTGTGCTGCCCAAATTGCAGCAACCGCCTTATTCTGTGAAGAGCCACCAGCATGAAGAACTTTGGCTCATCCTAGAGATTGAATTTCCTTCATGAAGCAAATATGTGCCACCATTGAGGGCATCCCAAATACAATTTTCAAAAATAAAAAATATGAGCATGATTTGAATAGTAGCGTGGCATCTAATGTTTTGATTTTCTATATCAAAAATATTAATAACTCATTTAAATGTGTTGCTCAAGGCATATTTCTCAAAAAATAAAAATCAATGTCTTTACATTATTATCTTAGATATCTCGTCTTATGCGTATCAATAAAAGGCATTGGGGTATGAAATGTAGTCATTCGGTGAGAAGGAAAGAATCTCCCAAATAATAATACAAGGGGATCATTCTTCATTTTCCTCTAAAACAACATGATAAGAAAAGGGGTGTGGGCATCTATCCAAATGTATGTGCTGAGAAGATAAAATCTTTTAAATTTTTCAGACTTGTGCTGATCGTATCTCTTGATGTGGCTTCCGTGCCACTAGGGAAAATTGTGGGTGAGTAGAGACCTGTTCCATCTGTGGCTGCCTTAATAAAGGGAACAATGGCCAAAGAATTGTAATCTTTTGTTACTATAAGGCTATAATTATTATAATGAAATCCAGCTTTCTGTATTTACATGGAGCTGTGAGAGAAATACCTTCTGACACGGGTCATTGTGACAAATGTAGTTTGAAGAGTAGTTAAGAGGCTAATAATTCATTGAGCCTCTTCCACACTCGGTTTTGAACAAGTAGTAGTAAAATGTTGATTCTAAATGAAATTGTAGTTTAATAAAGTTGTCCCAAACTTGGCTGAAGGCCCCCTTGTCTCAAGTAGTACTCACTGAAACAAAATCCAGTACCAATAAAAAGGATCCTTCAGAATGCCCTGTAATGTAGATGTGCTCGAGGGCTTATTAAAACATCTCTCTTGATGGGCCTGCCTCTGTCTTCAGCACTTTGGTAACTCTCTAATATGTGTCTAAAGTCTGTTTCTGCAGTGATTAGCCTTGAGGCTGAAAGTGGCCCAATTGTCCCATAGAACTGATATTTATGGTTTCTTTGAATAAACAGAAATTGATCCTCCCAACCCTAAAACTTGAGAAAGTTATGTTTTTCTTATCTGAGTTCCTTTCTCAGGAAATCAACCATCAGGCCTCCCAAAGAGCACAGGAACTGAAACTCACCAAATCACATCTGGAGGATGAGACACGAGACCCCTCACCCATCACAATTGCCTAAATGAGCACATGCTGCCTGTTGACCAGACCCTCATCCTTATCCCTCTCTAATTCCTGTTTTCCCACACATGGTTAAATTTCTTTCCTGTTATATAAACTCCTAATTAAATTTATTTATTTGGAGACAGGGTCTTGCTCTGTCACCCAGGCTGGAGTGCAGTGGCACAATCTTGGCTCACTTAAGCCTTGACCTCCCAGGCTCAAGCAGTCCTTCCGCCACAGCCTTCTGAGTAGCTCAGACTACAGGTGCTCACCACCATGCCCAACTAATTTTTGTGTTTGTTTTTTGTAGAGAGAGGGTCTGTGTTACTCAGGCTGATCTCACACTTTTGGACTCAAGTGATCTTTCTGTCTTGGCCTCCCCCAAGTACTGGGATTACAGGCATAAGCCACTGCACCTGGCAAAATCTGTAATTTTAGTTGGTTGGGGAGACAGATTTGAGGCTGATCTCCCATCTTTGTGGCTGCAACACCCAGTTAAAGCCTTCTCCCTGGCAGTCCTCATGGTCTCGGTGAGGGACTTTCTGTGTAGTGAGCAGCAGGCCTGTGACCAAACCTCTAGCATTTCAGTAACAAGGCCTTGAGAATTCCTTTCAACCTGACCAATGTAGATAAAAATAGCATCTCCTACTTATCATACCATAATATTATAAGGAAAAAAGTGATGATAAACATTAAAATTAAATAGAAGAAACACATTATTTGAATTCAAGGTATTGGTGATGACAATGTGTTGATTTAAAAGAGTACAGAGAAACAGTCTTTGTATTACAATACAGTTCAGATATGTATTAATCATGCTACACAGCGGGCAGAGTGCATCATTAACATCCAAGGATGAGCCCAGCCTTTATTTCAACCAATATATTTCTTCTTTTTTCTCTAGCAAACAGTTTCACAGTATTTCCTAAAAACGTAAGAACCCACGTCTGAACCATTGGTAGTTTGGGATGCATCACAAGCTCTCATATGTAGAAAGAAACTGTAACAGGTTACAGGCCATGCAGCTGTACTGATTCTCATGCTGTGTTGTTAAAAGGTAGATCTCCAAAATAATACAAAGAGGCATATCGTTTGTTGGAGATGTTGTGGCTGTAAAAATGATTAGAAGGGTGACGATAGTCTGTCCTTATGGATGAAGAACAAACACATCGATCTTTGGTGCTCTCGGTACAAACGGTACACGTGGCTGGCACTCTGATTCATCTGGAAGCAGCAGCAGTAGAAGGAGGTGAGAAGGAGGCCCCCACTGTGCAAAGCGTGCTGAATGATTCTTGCCTGGGCTCATCCGTAGCAAAGAATGTGTTCTCATTCACAAGTCGAGGAAAGAGGAAAAACTGCTACTGTGCTGTCCTGGAACTTGCAACTGGCTAAAGATCCCAGAAGAAAAGATGTTTTCCTCCTGGATAATGAAGCCCGCATTGTGCCCCATGCACCAGACCCCAGAAGAACACGAGACTGTGTTAATGAAAACAGCCTCTGCCCAGCTTAAAGAGTAAATCTTTAGAGAAAGAGGTACCTGCTGTTGTTCACTGGTGTTCATTAAAAAACACTCCCTTAATACGGTTCATCTGAATCTTCAGTAAGTTTTCATTGCACCTCAAATTCATGTGTAGGCAAAAAGTAAGCCAGCTTCAGTGATGCCATATGTTAGGGGACAAGTAATTAGAAATCCCATTTTTGGAAAGGTGAGAACCACCGGGGATATGGCGGAAGTCTGTGCCACCCTGAAACAAGAATATGTGAAGGAAGGAACACTCGTCAGTTACAATACAAGAAGTTTCTTTAGAAATGGAATGTATAGCTTGGAGTCCTATAATCTTACATAAGACATGACACACACAGGCCAAGACTGTAAAATACAGCTTCAGGACTCATTCAGCCAAGATAACAGTGGTGCTTCAAGGAGGCCTGGTGGTGGAGGGTGCTGAGACGCCATGGGGGACGGGGCATCTGTAACTTGAGGTCCCAGCAGACGGCCATTCTCCCAGCAAAGCATGTAGTGTTTTTCTGGCCCAGGCTGGGTGATGTTCGGGTGTTTCTCAATGTGGTAGATGCTATGGAATTTGTTTCTTCTAGAAAATAGAGGAAAAAGCAAGCCACTGGGACAGATTAGTCCACTGCTGTGTCTCTTCCTCTAATGCTTTGCTTTAGCCCTTTAAAAATGCCCCTGGGCAGCAGATCACCCAACAGCTCAGTAAACCCAGACTCTCTGCAGGGGACCTCCCAGGAGCCCCAGCTCCCACCTTCTCCTTCCCCCCGCTCACAGCCCTGAGTCTCAGCCCCTCTTTGAACTTCTCAATCACTCCATGGGCTTTCCTGTCTCGGGGGTCCTTGCAGCCCTTTCTTCTGCCTAGAATGTTCTTTCTCTTGCCCTTCACTTGGCTGGCTTCTTATCACCCTCCCGATCTCCATTTAAATGTCATTATTTGTGTGTGAGTGTGTGTGTCTGTGTGTGTTTATTTTCTGTCTTGCTGGACACAGTTGTCTTAGGTCACATTTCCCAGAAGCAGACACTGATGTGGGAGCCATGAACAAGTGATTTTCGAAGAGATTCCTCCTAGGGAGGAGCAGCGAGTGAGTGGGGAATTCATGCAGGGGAGCCGTCTCAGCCAGAGTCCCACACAGGGAATCTCAGCCTGACCTGCAGGGGACTCTGCCGTGAAGGTGATGGCTGTGATGGTCGAAGACCAGCTGGCTGCCACCACCAGGGAGCTGTGCAGCGAGCAGCCACAGGCTCCCTGAGGAACAGAGAAGTCAACTCCTAGACGGGTCTCCAGATCCTAGCCCAGAGCTCGCATACAGTAGGCACATAATTATAATTAATATTTGGTCGATTCGTCTAAGAAATAAGTGAAACAATCAGAGGAGAACTCCAAGGTAAATCTCGTATGTGTTAAAGATAGGAATGAAGCCAAACTCTGTGTGAGCACCCAAGCCCTTGATAGTCCTCTGAGTGCAAATCTTAGGTGACCTTGAATTTGCTGAATGCTTTAAAAAGTCACCTTGTGTGAAATGCAAGAAGCAGGAATGGAACTTGGGCCTCCTGGTACATAGTTGGCTTCTTAGGCCTGTGCAGTGGCAGGCATCGATCTTCTGTCTCAGGGATGACGTGGTTAACACATCTGATGTTGTTCCCAAGCAACATCCAGCATCATGCTGAGACTCAAGAGGAGAATATGTTTTCCACGAATCACAAAATGAAGACAGACTTTAAATAAGGAATCAAAGCAAGACATGAGTATTATGAATGACCTGCCATTAGTATCTTAGTAAAACAGAAACCCCGCAATCATTCTAGCCAGAGAGTGCTTACTTTGTGAGCCCTAAAGCAACAGAGCAGAAGACAAACGGGCAGGTGAAAGGCAGCCAGTGGCCAGGTCCGCACTGCTCTCCTGGGCCCTGCCCGCAGCCAGAGCCTGCATCCTCAGCCTGGTGTTTTTTAAACACATTGCTGCAGAAGTCCCACCTAAAACCAATCATATCAAAACTTCTGGGGTCAGTATTTTTCGTAAAGTCCTGCGGGTGATCTTGATTGCAGAAGCGTGGGTCTAAGGCGCTGGTGTACACCATGATCATAATCACTGAAGCAGTCAGCTTATTGTATAAAGGGCTGAGCCTGTTCTGAATACATTTGGCTGCAATCACTAATCACTGCACACATCCCTTAACGTGTACTCCATGGAACACTCATCTCATGGAAAGAAAACTGGTTTGGGAGCACTGAATACCTGTCCCCATCTCTGAAAACTCATAGCACTCACTAGAAAGTGAGAGCCCCACAAGTCCCACACATTATAGCCAGGCAGAGCCCACCTGTTTGACTTCAACCCTGTGACTCGTGAATTAATCTGGCCTTGCATCTTTTTGTTCCAAAAGACCATCATTTTGACTTTCTGAATGAGTGCGTCACCGTGTGGACTTGGGGAAACACTCCTGGCCTCATTGTGCCCAAGCTGGCAGGTTCTGTGCTGTGGGGGAGAAAGAGAGCAAAGTACCAGATGACAGCTGTGCCAGTGCCACTGAAAAGGACCTGGCCTCAAGTCACAGGAGCAGAGTCAGAGCGTGCTTTCCTTGGACAGGCTCAGGAAGGCTGCTGTCACCTGGAAAGACTGTCCCATCTGTGGGAAGGCAGCTGACGATCCCAGTGCCCGTGCAGACCAGAAGATGCAGGGACTCTGAACTCAGAACAAAGAATGAAGGAGGCAGCAGACAGTTTGTCATCCTCACTGCTGAGGTGGAGATTTGACAGTGAGGTCCAGGCTCCTGATGTGCTCTAGGGGAAAGAAGCTGAGTGAAGGAGCCACCCTGAGTGACGCCTGTCCAAAGCCCTCTCCCGAGTCTGTCAAGCTTCAGCCTGTGCGTGAATTACCTGGGTCTGGTTAAAGTGCAGGTCCCCGGGCAGGTCGGGGCGGGCCTGAGAGTCTGCATTCCTACAGCTGCTGGGGACCCCACCCTGAGCAGGAAGACGTGAACTTTCCTGGATGAAGGACCAAATGCATGTTCTCTGACCACTTCAGGGACAGAGGATGCACGAGACCGACCTTTCCTGGGAGCATAGCCCTTCTCTAGCCACACGGCCTGACCCCTTGTAGCCCCTTGTGGAAGCCCGAAGATCACACCTGCCCTCTTCTTGTTGCACGACTTTTCCTTAGGTCAGCTAAAGACGGGGTCCTTGTCTGTCTCACAGCCACGAAAATTCAGGCTTGCAGACAATTTGAAGGGTGAGTAAAGCAGGGCTTTATTGAGTGAAAAGGAAGAAAAGGAGGAAACAAGGACTCTCCATAAGCCCAGAGTCCCTGCTAGTGCTTCCCGCCTGGCAGTTTGAATCCCAGGTTCCACACAGACAGAGTAAACAGTGCAAACCTCTGTGGCTCCACGTCAGTGCACACTCTTCCCAGTGTGCAGGCCAGTTGGAGTTTTTCCAGGGCCCCTTCCCACCTGACTGTCTCATTCTAAGGATGGCCCGTCCAGTGAAGACAACTCTCACACCTGCACTTCCTGCCCAAGCGCGCCCTGCTCTGTAGGACACCCCCAGCATCTCCACTCTCCCCAGGACGGTATGCCACTCTCCTGGGTCCCCCGTCACTCCGGGGCCCTCTTGAAAAGAGCCTAGGAAAGGAGAGCCCAGAGGTGCTCTGACCTGTGTGGTGTGGAGTAGAGCCTCCAGCCTCCTCCTTTCTGGAGACTTCCCTGCAAGTCTCAGCTTCCAAGCACCACCCCTCTAACTTCTGCCCCATGTGGAATCCATCCAGAAGGGCCTGTGCCCACCTGGTGGCATCTGCCTACTGCCTCCCTGAAATCTCAGAAGGCTCCTTCCAGGATGGGAGGGAGGGAAGGAGAGCCACACTGGGCTTCCCACTCGGACCATGTGATATGTGTGTGATGGGGGCACCATCCTCTCCACTGTGTCTGTAGCTGCTAGAAATGCAGCAGCTGGGCCGGGCATGGTGGCTCACTTCTGTAATCCCAGTAATTTGGGAGGCTCAGGCAGGTGGATCCCCTGAGGTCAGGGGTTTGAGACCAACCTGGCCAACATGATGAAACCCCGTCTCTACTAAAATACAGAAATTAGCCAGGCGGATGGCAGGCGCCTGTAATCCCAGCTACTCTGGAGGCTGAGGCAGGAGAATCGCTTGAATCCGGGAGGCAGAGGTTGCAGTGAGCCGAGACTGCACCACTGCACTCCAGCCTGGGCGACAGAGGGAGAGTCTGTCTCAAAAAAGCAAAAAAGAAAGAAAAAAAAAGAAATGCAGCAGCTGGTCCAGTTTTGTGGGAGAAGTAGGAGACATCATTGCACTGCAGCTGCTGGAGGCATGTGCTTTCTTTTTGCTTCAGGTAATGACCGGAAAGAAATGAATGTGCTCATAAAAGGGACTGTTCTTTTCTCTGTCCCTATCCCGTTCCTTGGTTAGCAGAATGGACCACTTTGTTTCAGGTGGAGTTGTCCCCTTGTAGCAGCCCCATCTGTCTGTCGTGAGTGTGGGCTGGGGAGGGGTGTGAGAATACCGGACTCCTAGGGCTGGTGACCTCGGGAGGTGTCTCTCATCCAGTCATTTCTACTCCCTTCTCATAACACCTGGAGTCTAGTCTGACCACGCAGGACTTCAGTGTCTGGGGGATCAGAAACTGAGATAAAAATGACGCTAACCTTGAGGAATGTTTTGAAAGAGCCAGTGGCCAAACCAATGAGAGGCATGACGCACATTGTCCTGATCACCTCTGTGGATCTGTAAGCAGCCGACAGGATTTCCAAAACATGAGGAATGAGGACTTTATATATTCCCATAAATACTCAAAATGTGCTATCTGAGGTCAAAGGCAAGAGGTAGTCACAGCATTTGATGTAACAATTCCGGCTGAAGAAAGGCAGCAGGCAGCATTTTCTTGCAGTCCTCTTTTGGAAGATTCACTTCTGCATAAATGTGTTCACCTGAACCGAAGGTGGTCCTGTGCCCCCTGTTCATACATGTCACCACCGCCACTCATCAGCTGGGCTTCTCAGAGATGATGCATGTCCATAACCAATTCTGAAGGCCTGAGGGACCCTGGGGACATGGCAGAATTCACATCTGCTGGCTCATCACACTGACCTGAGGAAATTTTCTCACCCTATGTGAGGAGACAGAAAGTGCACGTGTCCCTCGAATACCCGCCCACTACAAGTGACATGACACCCTTTGGTGTCGGAAATACAAGCTCAATAAATCATCAGTCAGGGGCTGCTGGAATTTCTGCAAACTGAAAACTATTCCCCCCCTTAGCCTTTACTGTGATTTGACCACAGGAGGAGAATTTCTATATGTGACCGAAAAAGCAAGAAGAAAATATTCACATCCAGGCAGTGTGTGACAGGAGAGTGACTGGTGTGCCCATGTCTAGCGCTTGTCCTAGCTCAAACGGGTTGGCATTATTGTTTTACATGTGATGAATCTGAGGTTCCAGCTGCTTGTTTTCCATCTTGTCTTATGTTAGAATCACATATGATTAATTCACTTATCAGATTCCACATGCCCAGAGAGAGCATCAGGGACCTGGGCCTCAGGAGTGTTGAAGCCCCTGAGTGAGCCCCAGAGGCAGCCCACCCCAAGGACCTGCCCAAGGGTCTCAGCTAGGAAGGGGTGGGTCAATATTTAACTCCAAATCTCATGCTTTTTCTGTTCTATTATACTGACTAACCTGTATCTTAAGGTCAAGTGGATCCAAATTGTCTAAATCAAAACCAAAAACGCCAGCTTTCTATTAAAAAATCAATTTTTGTAAAGTTTACCCCAGAAAAAAAGTACAAAAAAATACTGAACCCCAGTTAATGGTATGATGCCGAAGTGTTGAGTGGGAGTGTCCTGCTGTGTGTAACTCACTCTGAAACGCATCAAAAAAGATAAGATGAAGCGATGGGTGGATTGGAGGGTGAACAGGTGCAGGCATAATGATAAAGCTGGTGCGGTAAAGATGCTAATTGTAGAACATAAGTGATGAATACGTGAGCATTCACTAGATAATTCTTTTAAGTTGTTCTTTCGTGTCTGTTTGAAGTGCAGGTTGATGCAAGGAATAAAAAGGATGTCTTCTCCGCACTATTTGTTGACTAAAATACTTTTAATCTGCTGTTTAAAAATGGTCATATACCAATTTCAGGATTGTATTTTGTAACATTATGGAGTTTACATGGACAGGCAAAATATTCTTCTGGCAGAGTTAATTTACTGAACAAATGTGTAGCAACACTACTCTGAAAATATATGGGCCATCCCATTTAAATGAAGTGCTTAGCTATAAAGCTTTTAGAAGAAAACAGAAAATCTCTGTAACCCAGGGTAAGGTGAAGAGTTCTTAGCTATGACATCAGAAAAACAATCTATAAAAGAAAGAATAGACAAATTTTACTTATCAAAATTAAAAACTTTTGCTCTGCAAAAGACACTGTCAAATGATGAAAAGACAAGCTACTCACTGGGAAAAAAAAAATTTGTAAATTGCTTATCTGACAGTTTGTATCCAGAATACAGAAAAATTATCTCTAAATTTAAATGTAAGAAATCAAACCATCTAATTTTAAAATAGGGAAAATATTTGAACAGACACTTCATGAAAGGCAATATGTACATGGCCAAAAAGCACACAGAAAGATATTTTACATCATTAGCCACCAGGGAAATGCAGGCTACAACCATGATTATATGCCACTGCACACCTCAGAGTAGCTAAAATCCAAAATATTGAAGTAAAATTCAAAATATGGAAGCTGCCAGGTACTAGCAGGGATGCTACCAGGTACTGGCAGGGATGCAGCGTAACTGGTACTCACACATCGCCGGTGGGAATGCAAGCTGGAAGAGCAACTCTGGAAAACACTGTCAGCTTCTTCTAAACTTAAACAAACACCATATGACCCAGCAATCCTACTCCGGGGTATTTATGCTAAGGAAATAAAACCTTACATTCCCACAAAAACCCGTACATATATGTCTATAACATGTATTTCTAATAACTCACAATTGGAAGAGCAAATGTTCTTCATGTTTGGATGAATGGATCAAACACATCGTGTTACTTATTATGAAAGTAACTACTCAGGAAAAAAAATGAATGAACTGTGGATACACCCAGCAACCTAGATCTCGAGGGTATTGTGCCAGTAGAAATGGTCAGCCTCAAAAGGTTATACACTGTATGTTTCCATTCCTATGCCTGCTCAAAAAGATGAAACTGTAACAACCAACAACAGTGTCGTGATGGCAAGGGGTTAAGGACGGGGAAAGGTGAAATATGAAAAGGAAAAATGAGGGAGTTCTTTGGAGGTGATGAAGCCTTTCTGTATCTTGGCTGTTGGAGTGGTTGCATAAATCTATATATGCAACAAAATCCATAGAACTATACACTGCCAACACACACACACAAGAGTGAGGGACAGATACACTGGTGAAATCCGATTAAGGTCTGTGGTTTAATCAGGAGTGTTATACCAATGTCATTTTCTGGGTTTTGATCATTGCATTATGGTTATGTAAGAGGCAAGCAAGGGTATATGGGAACTCTCTGTTCTATCTTTGCAGTTCCTACAGGAACTCTGTTCTATTTTTGAAATTTTTATGTAAGTCCAAAATTATTTCAAAGTGCATATATATATATATACACACACACACTATTTCAAAGTGTGTGTGTATATATATATAACTTATACATATATACACATATAAATACATTTATATTGTATGAAGTCATGTTTAATGAATTCGAATATTCTTTCTGTAGTCTTCAAACTGTGACTAAAAATATCACTTAAATGCATGCTTTTCTTTCAACAAAGCAGAACATTTTAGAATAGTGAAGAAAAAAAGGAAATTAATGATTACTAAAAGTGGCTGATATCCAATTAGCTAGAACACCCCAGCCCATCCCTTGATAAATAACCAGAGATTTACTATAATTCTGTTTTACACAGAGGCAACCTTTTGAAATTGACCCATAGACATTTTTTTTTAGAAACATAGACATTGACCCTTCTGATCTTAAAGCTTGAAATTTACATTTGTTTTATCTGAGGTCCTTCTTCAAGAAAGGACCCTCAGGCCTTTCAACCCCAGAAAAGGTATCAAAGAACTGAAATTTACCAGATCACTGCACCCAGAGAGGGAGAGGCCAGACCCCTCATTCATCAAGATTGCTTCCTTAAGCCTCCCTGGTTACTATTTTCTTACACATTGTCACATCTTCTCTGCTGTATAAAACCCTAATTTTAGTGAGTCAGGGAGATGGATTAAAGACTGAGCTCCCATCACCTCAGCTGTAGCACTGAATTAAAGCCTTCTTCCTTGGCAATACTCCTTGTGTCAGTCATTGGCTTTCTGTGTGGTGAGCAGCAGGACCTAGACCTAACCCCTGGTGTTTCAGTAAGACTTTGGTTTAGAAAATACTCAAATCCTTGCAACCTAGGCAGCCCAGCTGAACCACAGGTACTTCCTGGCGTGTGGGGCTGTAGCCAGGGGGCCAGCCAGGAGGGCTCAGAGAGACTGGGCGGGAGGCCCCTGGAATCACCTGAACTCAGGACTCTCCTAGCCCACGCCTTTTGCAGCTGGCTCTTCTTGTTGCAGTGGTGGGAGATGCAGATTTAAGGCTCTCAAACTGCAGAGGTCTGGTGACTTTGGCCACTGCCTGGAACTCTTGAGAGCATGGAGGAGACAGCAGACTGATCAGGTGGGAGACCCACATTCTTCCCACTCTGGAGTAAGACAGGTGGTTCTCACTCAAGCAGAAGAAGCTTCTGGTGCCCTTGCGTGGAGGGCACAGTTGGGCAGGATATGGGGAGTAGAGATGGCCACTGGCCTCTTAAAGGAAGGGATACAGTGGTGTTCATCTGCACCCCTTCCCAGAGCAAGCTGTATGGATCTCAAGAGTGGAAACGGCCAGACTCAAAATGTTTTATGCTTTATCTTTCCATTCCCAAGCCATTTTTGAAAAGATGAAACTGTAACAACTGATAGTGCAGTGGCTGCCAGGGGTTAAGGATGGAGGAAGGGTGAGATATATAGAGGGAAAATGGGGGAATCATTCCTGGTGCTCACAAGAAGCTCAGAGACGATTTACTGGGTAGATGGATAGTGTGGATGGATGGATGTCAGGTTCCTCCAAGCTTGCACTTTGTTCCTGGGAGGACTGGCACTCTACCAGCCTCCTCCACCTCCCGGCCCCAGTCCTGACCCTCATCAGTCTGAAATTTTACCCACTGCTCTGCTGTAAGTTCTTTCCGGGTCCTGGCGGTGGGTCTGTTCTGCTTTTGAGAGTGGGCATCCCGTGAAGAGCATTCCTGTGGCGCAAGTGAGCCGCCCTCCTCTGCCAGATGTGCCCAGGAGCCGGTTGCTCTGAGGGTGCCTGGCAGTGGGCACTGGGCTGCCTCGTCCTCTAAGAAGTCGCCTCTGACTATACAGGGTCCCCGTTCTGAGAGGGGAGGCTGGAAGCCGTCTTCAGCCTGCTGGGCTCCAGCACATCTGTTGGAAGTGTTTGACGTGCTGTGTTTCTGGGGCAGGAGAGTGACACCAGACGCCACTAAGTCGCTTCTCTGTGAGAATATGAAAAGGACAAACACGATGAGACACCAAATTGCAATGCTAAATGAATTATTCATGTGTCACAAAAAAGTGAATTCAATATGGGTTTTTTGCTTTTTCCAGTAATGCCCATGGTATTTCCATTGAAGCGCAATCAAAGAAAGGGAAAAAAAAATGTGTGCAACACTTAATCCCCAAAGGAAAAATAATCAAAGTATAATTTTTTCACTAAAATGCCACACTTTGTGAAGGGTTTCTTGACTTTTTGTTTATTTATTTTTGTTGTCTGCTTAACACAAGTAATTTATTCTAGACAGATGGCAATTTTTTCTTTCAGATTAGGGTATAGCCATGACTTTAGCAAATGTTTATAGTCAAGACTTTTAAATATATAAATGGACACTAATATCTTTTCTTTTTTTCTGAAATAATTTCATACTGACAGAAAAGTTGCAAAAGTCTTCCAAAGAACTCCCAGGTACCCTTTGCCCAGCTTACCAATATTGAATATTTTGCCAAATGAAAGTTTTTATTTTTGAAATAATTTCAGACTTACACAAAAATTGCAAGATAGTGCAGAGAATTCCTGGATACTTGTCTCCAGTTCCCCTCAATCTTAAGAGTTTACAATACTTGCTTTACACATCTCTCTCGATACGCGTATCTTTTTTCCTGAGAAATTTGCAAGTATGTTACAGGCATAATGTTCTTTTATGCCTAAATGAACTACGTGTATTTTCTAATAACAAGTTCAACTATGAAAGTCAAGAAATTAACACGGTCATTGTTGCAATATTACCTTCTGTAGACCTTACTCAAATTTTGCCTGTTCTTTCTTGTTTTTCTTTTTCTTTCTTTTTTTTTTTTTTTTTTTTTTTTTTTTTTTTGAGACAGAGTCTTGCTCTGTCGGCCAGGCTGGAGTTCAGTGGTGCAATCTCAGCTCACTGCAACCTGGGCCTCCCAGGCTCAAGCAATTTTCCTGCCTCAGCCTCCCGAGAAGCTGGGATTACAGGCTTATGCCATCACGCCTGACTAAGTTTTATATTTTTAGTAGAAACGGGGTTTCACCATGTTGGCCGGGGTTGGCCTGACCTCAGATAATCTGCCCGCCTCGGCCTCCCAAATTGCTGGGATTACAGGCGTGAGCCACCGTGCCCGGCCTCACTGTTCTTTCAATGTTGTCCTTTAAACCCAAAGAAAAAGACATTCAAATCCAAGATTTAAAGATTCCACATTGCATTTTCTTGTCATGCCCCTTTAGTCTTCTTTAGTCTGGAACAATCTCTCTGTCTCTCCTTGTTTTTCATGACTGGTGTCTTTGCAGAGTACAGGGCAATCTGTCAATTTGAATTTGTTGGATGATTCCTTATGATTGGGTTCCAGTTATGCATTTTTCACAGAAACACCCAGAAGTGACTCTGTGCTCTTTTAGTACATTGGGTCAGGGGGCCCACGGTATCCATTACTGGTGACAGTAGCTTTGATCATTTGATTTGGTGTCTGGAAAGTTTCTCACTGCTCAAGTGACAATGTTGCTTTGTAATTAATGAGCATCTTGTAGGGAAGTACAATGAGACCATGTGAAAATCTTGCTTTTCATTAGTCATTCACCAACTCATTTTAGCATTCTTTGACAATTGTCACCCATAGTTCCCTCTATGTTTATTAGTTAACATTCCACTATGAGGAAGAGTTTTTCCTTCCCCTGTACTTATTTATTTTTATCTTGTGTTACTTTATTTCAGGTTGGACCATTGCTTTTTATTTATTCAGGGAGTAACTGAGAGTATTTATTGAGTGTTTATGATGCTCACCCTGTTCCAGATTTGACCACAAAAGTCCCTTCAAGTTGGCTTCGGTGTCTTTTGGACATAGCACATCATTCTTCAGTTGCCTTTTATTATCATTTCCTGGCACAGCTGTTCCAGGTGCATCTTGTTCATTGCCAGCCCCAGCCTTGAAATCAGCTGTTTCTCCAAGGATCCCTGGTTTCTTTCATTGGACAATGGTATTTAGCAAACACAAACTGGGTGCTAGGTGTGCTCATTGCTACTTGGGATTCATTGTTTTTAGGCCTTCTTAGCAGACTGTAAGGGGAAAAGTATGTATGCATAAATTCCATATATATAGAAAACAACACATTTGTATTTTTCTGTTTATAGAAATGATATCTATCCATATTCAGTTCCAATCCAGTCAGTTCATATTGGTGTCTCTCATTCTTGTTTAAGTTGCTTTGCATTCCATTGTGTGGACATACCAGTTTATTTAACCAGTCTCCTTTGAATGAACATTTAAGTTGTTTCCACTATTTCCCAGTTACCTATAATGCTGCAGTGAATAATAACCTTGTGCATATGTGTTTTTATATTTTTTTGGATGTGAATCTTCAGGAGAAATTACTAGAACTAGGATAGCTAAACCAAAAACACATGTTGGTAATGTTGTTATATACTGACAATTTTTTCCCTAGAGACTGCACCAATTTGCATTCCCATCAGCTTGTTTCCCTGAAGTCTCACTTAATAGTATCATTAATTTTGACTTGATCGGTGAGAAATGGTGACTTAGTGTAGTTTTCATTTTCCTCGCTCTAAGGATATGTGAGGTCAGGCAATATTTCCACCTGGACACAGGAGAGACAAGCAGAGCACACGGGACATGAAATGTAAGGCAGTGCCCAGGCTCTGGCACTGGCTGTGTCCCTGCATGGCCCTGGGAGTGAGACAGGTGATAATGAAGAGGCCTGGATGAGAGTAGGTGTCCTCATTCCCATTTTTACCTTTAAGCCAGCCCAAATCCACACTGCTAAAAACTAGCTTGGAGTGTGCATCTGAAAACAGTAAAAGCCATGGTGGGTTATGTGCTGAGTTCTTCAGAAAAACAAAGTGGAGATAAGAAGATCTAAAATGACAACCATTGTCTTAGGCAATAACATACTGTATGTCGCTCTTCTGTATGTTGTTTGCATGAATTACCCATGCAAACAACGTACATTGTAAGCAGAGGTACTCATTTAGTAACTGGATCAATAGGCAGTGATAACTTGACATTCAGCTGTGAAACCAGCCCTTCTGGATGGGTCGTAGAAGGCTGCATCCCTGTTTATTTCCCAGTCATGTAGGTTGATGTGGGATGAGCTCGGTTTTGTTCAAGCAGGAAGAAGTGGTCTGGCTGCGGGCACCTCTCTGTCACACTCAAGCCATGCTCTCTGGCTCTCCACAGTCCTGTGTGTGTGTTGCTCACTCCCCAACCCCAGTTTTGCCTGTGCTGCTCTCCCTGCACCCAAGTCCTTTACCGGGTCAGCGGCCGCCAGACCCTTCTTCACAAAATCTGAAGTCCAGTGTACAAGACAAATTATATCCACGCTGTGAAAATAAAAACATATGAGAATGAAAAAGCAGTATCATCGCCAGCTTACACTGATGGCCTGCTGCATCCTGGTCACTTTGACCTGAATCACCCAGTGATCTTTCACACTAAGTCTTGGAAAGCTTTGGCCCATCCTGTCATTGAAGGCCAGGGTATGTAACTGTTCGTTGCACCCATCTGTTTGGCAGCGGTGATGAGGTTCCTCATCCTGCATGACGTGTTCGTCATGTGTCTTTGTCTTCTCACCCCCTCTCAAGTGTCCCAGAGTCTCATGGTTGTGTTCCACATAGGGCTGCCCCAGGGCAGTATTGGGGGCATCCAGCAACCCCCAGTTCCTCCACAGGCTCTGCAGCAGGTGCTCTCAGATCCCCTTACCCCATACCTTCTCAGAAATGACCCTTGCCTGAGACACCCCTGGGCCTGAACTTTCTCTGAAGACCTGAAGTCTGCCCTGCAAAGAGTGGGAGAATCTCTGCCCTCAGGAGACCAGGGTCAGTTTATTCCAGAGGGATAACTCAGAATGCATCTTACACCGATTTCCTCGAGGTCCCAGCAGGAGCAGCCTCCAGGCTCCCATTTCTCCTCTTCTCCATCATCTTTGCTGAGATCACCTCCCAAGAAAGCAATTGCACCTGAATCCTTTACTCAAGCTTTGCTTCTGGGAGTACCTAAACTAAGACAGGTCCCAAGAATGCATTTGCTAGGCCAGGTGCGGTGGCTCACACCTGTAATCCTAGCACCTTGGGAGGCCGAGGCGGGCAGATTGCCTGAGCTCGGGAGTTTGAGACCAGCCTGGGTAACATGGTGAAACCCTGTCTCTACTAAAAAATACAAAAAAAAAAAAAAAATTATCCAGGCATGGCGGCATGCACCTGTAGTCCCAGCTAGTCAGGAGGCTGAAGCAAGAGAATTGCTTCAACCCTGGAGGTGGAGGTTACAGTGAGCCAAGATCGCGCCGCTGCATTCCAGCATGAGCAACAGAGCTGGACTCTGTCTCTAAAATAAAAAATAAATAGATATAGTGCGTTTGCTAAAGTTGCCCTCCCAGGCCACTGAGCACTTCCAGGCCACAGGAAGAACTTAGCCTGATGGGTGAACTCAGTGAAGGAACTTCTTATCCTACTCTAACCATTGGGTTAACTGCCTATAGCTAGTTAAAAGACAACTATTTCGTTAATGCAGGAATATAGAAAACCAGTCCTCTAATATAATGATATGTCTTATCACATCATAAAACCTGAAATCCAGTGTACAACACCATCACCTTCACAAAGACAAACCAGGAGCTACACACAGAGGTGAATCTTAATGAATTTCACTTCATTCGGCTCCTGCTTCCAGAACATTACAGATCCCTAGGGCCATCGTTAGGTGCTAATCAGGAACTTCTCAGAGAAGAAATACATTTGCGCTTTACCCAGAACAAATAGCCATTAACAGAGACAGTTCTCTTTTGATAACTTCCCTTTGTGAATGAACGCTTGTCTTCCTGGAGCATGGCAGATATTGCCGGGGAAACCCTGGATGTACCTCCCCAGCCTCATCCCATTACTTCTGCTGAGGTTTTTGTCTGACACAAGTGAATGCAGAATGCAGCCTTACAAGGGCCTTGTTGCCAAAGTTTGCCTTCCAGGACCCCATCCCTGCCTCAAAGGGCCGAACGTTTTTGAAAGGGAGTTCAGGTCTCCCACTAAGCAAGTCTATTGATCATGGGAATTGAGTCTTCATGGGGATGTGCTAGGAGCTAAGACCTAAAGCACCCATCCCAAAGGAAGAAAACGCAATTTAAAGAAATAGAATGGAGGTGATCCATTAAGGCAGGCCGGCTCAGCTTCAACCGTTCTGCCCATACACACTGAACGCTCATTTATTTCCAGAGAGTCTGTTTGCAAATAATCTCCTTCAAATGTTTGCAAGCATCTACTCTGGCCCCAGAATCAAACTGGGGGCCTCCAAAAGAGAAAAGGTCCTGGCCTCTAAGGGCTGCAGCACAGTGCACACCTCATTTACAGCAGACAGCCCCAAATGCACACAATGGAACTTCATCTCATTTCTTCTAGGACATGCAAGGCACTTGGGTTTTATTTGATTTCTCTTGCGAGATTAATATATTTTTCTGTACAGAAAAGTTTCATGTTTTATGCACCTAACTGGATTATTTTCTTCTAAAAATACCTCCCTCCTCAAAGAATATAAAATGATTTAGGAATATTGGGCTAGATACTACTAGGAGGAAAAATCTGTTTACTTCTGAATGATGCATTGACTCGCTCATTTTTGAACATTATACATTAATTTATTTATTTTAGCTGAGATCCATTTGTTTTAGAAAAGATTGCCTGGGAAGCCAGCATGCAAAACAGGAAAAGTCTGAGCTGTCTGGGCCTGGGCAGGTTCAGGGACTGAGGCATCCATGCCACACCCCCCACCACCACTTGCCCCTTCACAGAGGCCCCAGGCCCTAAAGAGCACAGTGAGAAACCACTGCATCGGCGACAGAATGAAAGTCCCTCTCCTTCAGTGACACATGGCATCTCCACCCACATTGTCTTGTGCTCCGTGACATCCCTCAAAAACCAAATGGAGACCAAATGGCTAGACCAGGCCCACCACTGATGGCAGAGGGCATGTTTTCCCCATTTTCAGGGGCACAGAGGGTACATATATCCTTGTGACAACAGCAAAATCAAAATGTTGCAATTCGAAATACATATTTACTAGAAAATCTGGTGTTTTCATTGGTTGAATTATCTGGTTAATGAAGATCTGATTAACAAAGAATAACTGAATTCTCCGATTTTAGGAATTAGAATAAAGAGTGAAGTACAGTTGATATTTTAACGACACTACCATGATTTCATTTTTTTACTATGATTCCGAGCTCTAGTTTGGGGCTGATGGTTGTTGAGCGTTTCTGCTTTGGGCTGTTGCGATGTGTGATGGAAGACAGTTGATCGGGGGTCACGTGCCCCTGGCATCACATACCTGGAAGGGGCTGGGTCAAGGCGGGGCTCTGAGATCTGCTTTGCCCTTTGTCATGGTTGACTCCTGAGTTGTGAACTCACAGATGGCATCTGAGCACTGGGCATAGATGGGAAGGGAGTGACAGACGTGAACTCTAGCCATGTGCTGAAGAGTAATGATCACCCCAGTCCCTGGACTCTCCAGCCCTGCCCCCAAGCTAGGCACTTGCTCCCAACCCATAGCAGTGCCCCAGGCCCTGACACCTCTGTGGCCCCCTGTCTCCTCCTCCCCATCCCATCTCTCTTTCAGCAATCCAGCACAGACATCCCTAAGGATTCCTAAATCCTCACCTCTGTTGAGAAAGCCATGGATCCCTTCCCAGCCCCTTCCCCAGTTCTCCACCTGACCCATCCAGATGAAACAACCTGCTCAGCAGACATGCTTTGTAAAAGGCAGTTTTAAAGTGGCAGGGTTTTGTCAGTTTGCTCTTGCTTGTTTCACACCAGTATGTGAAATATCCTCTTTCCACAAAAAAAAAAAAAAAAAAAAAAAAAAAAAAAAAAAACTACTGTCTATCTAGTAGGAAAAACTAGAAGTATGACAGACAGCATATACCCAAAATGATTGGTCAGTAATTTAGGGCAATGTGTGTTCAGACATGAAAACATGGCTTCCTAGGGCTCTGCACTCTGAAAGCCCCAGATCTCCATACAGCTATGTACTTGTGAGCCCTGTGTGCATCGCACATCAGGGGTCCTCAGGAGATGTCGGTGGTTTTTCCCTGACCTGACTTCGAGTAAAAGAGAGAATAGGAGGCCTCAAGATGTTGAAGAAGGCTGGTGCAGAGAGGATGGTTTGACATGGGCAGAAACGTCAGTCTTCTACAGCCAGGCAGCCCACAGAAAACCCCTGAGTGGACCCAAATGGACCTCTGGGGCTTGCCCCGATGGTGCAGGTGCAGGAAGATGGCCCCAGCACTGGCCCTGCAAAGTCTCCATGGCTCACATCTCAGACACCAGCCTCACCCATGTGGCTCACAAAGAGTCATTCCCTTCTGTGGGAGTGGAAGCTCTTGCATGACGGCCTCAAAGGCAGCCGGGTCCACTTCCACACACCTGTGATGTGGACCGAGGGTGTCTCGCTCCAAGCTGTCTGCCAAGACCAGAGAACGTGAGTGCACCTTCCGTAGATGCAGGGGGCTTGAGCTGTGTCATCCACCTACAGCTTTCCCAGGTGCTGTCCTTGGCTCTCTCCTCAGTTGCCCTGGAGCCACCATAAATAAGACAGCCTTGACCGTGGCCAAGTCATCATTCTCACCCGACCTTGAAAGGCTTCTCGGTGGGCACATGTAAATGATGGTGAAGAGGTACACCCTGGAGAGCGTAGGAAGGCATTTCAGGGGTGAAGAGAGGATCAGAGGTCAGGCAGCCGGGCTGAATGCGGAGTCTTCTTGGGCAATGATAGGCCCAGGAAGGTGGAGCTGCTGGTGACTCCACTGTCCTCTGTACAAATTGTAGGGGCTTACCATTTTAGTTAGTGTTGTTCATATTGGCTCAGGCCATAGGCAAATCCCTCATTCATTCAGCAAATGTGCGTAAGTCCTACTATGTGCCAGGCACTGTTCTGGGCACTTAGAATACAGCTTTGGATAAAATGTGCAGATTTCTGCCCTCCTGGTGCTTAGAGGAAGGGAGTCCGTGACCGCGCACCGTGGCTCACGCCTATAATCCCAACACTTTGGGAGGCCCAGGCAAGCGGATCACTTGAGGTCAGGAGTTTGAGACCAGCCTGGCTAACATGGTGAAACCCCATCTCTACTAAAAATACAAAAATTAGCCGGCCATGATGGCGCACACCTGTAATCCCAGCTACTCCGGAGGCTGAGGCAGGAGAATCACTTGAACCAGGGGGACAGGGGTTACAGTGAGCCCCAATTGCACCACTGCACTCCAGCTGGGAGACAGTGCAAGACTCTGTCTCAAAAAAAAAAAAAAAAAAAAGAGAAAAAAGAAAGGAGTCAGAAAGTAGACAAATCAGTATCACATGAGTGCAGAGAAGCCCCTAGCAGGCTGGGGATAGAGGGACTGGGAAGGTGGTGGCAGCTTTGCAGCTATGTAGGGAAGGCTCTGATGAGAAGTGGCATTTGAGCAAAAGCCCCAAATGAAGTGGGCGAGCTAGGCACATGTGCATCCTAGCTTAGCGGACGGCAAGTGCACAGGCTCTGATGCAGGCAGGGCACACACACACGTGGGAAGAGCAGCAGGGAGCTCCCTGCAGGTGGAAGACACCAAGCCCAGAGTAAAGAGGGCCGGATCCCATGAGACAGTGCAAGGTCGGTGCAAGGTCAGAGATCACCAGATCCTCACGTTTGTGCCTTTCCACAGTGTCAGGCATTTTATTGATGCTGCATTCTCCATCATAAAGGCCACGAGCTCGCTGGAGTTCCCAGGAGGCATTCTCCTTAGTGCTTCCCCTTGCCTCGAGAGTGAGAGTGGCAGGCATGCAGGCTTGAGCCGAGCCACCCGTCAGTCAGTATTGCAAGCTATACGTCACAGTATATTTAATCAACAAATTAATGTTATAGATTAAACATTCCGCAACAAACTAAGTGACATTTAACATCAAGAGAAAAGGGATAGGAAAAGGAGTTTGTGTGCCAGTCCAGGGAGAGTGACGAGAATGAAAAGAATATGCTGGCCTGGCCCGGGGGCTCTGTCAGTGGTCAGTGTCTTTTAAGGAAGAGTCTTTGCTGTGGGCAGAGCCTTCAACAGCAGATACTGGGCCCCTTATCACAAGTGATGGCAAGTTGGTGTCTGTTAAAATGACTGTTTTTGAGCTGCTGAAGTCTTACTCTTTTTATGGCTGCAGAGTCCTCTGGTGAGGACTAATAGTGCAGAATGTGCTTGGTTAAATCCTTGTCTGGTTGGGTGCAGCCTTTATTGATCAGGCAAAAAAAACTCTGGTCTCTGTTGAAAAGGTGCCCTATGAAACATAAGATGGAGTCTTTTTCTATGATGGAGTCACTAATGTCAAAGGTGCTCTATACAACAGCACAGTCCAATAGGACCTTCTGAGGTGGTGGAAACGTTCTGCATCTGTGCTGTCCCATGTGACAGGCATGGGACTCACGTGGCTTCTGAGCATGTGGTGTCCCCGAGGGACTAGTGTTGGTTGTGTGTACCTGGGATCACTTTAAGTGGACACAGCTCCACATGGCCAATGGCTGCTGGGCTCCTCAGGGCAGATGTGGCCACTGGGACCGCCTCCCTTGGATGTTGCCTGAGATGCTCACCAGAGTCGGTGAGCACAGAGAAGTGGGCCATGGGTGGGGTTTAACTTCCCACTCCTGAAACAGGCGCCTCACACTCTTGCTCACAAAGCTGCCAGGAATATTGAACATTGTGATATGCAAACATTTGGTGTCATGCCCTGCACTATGATTATTTTGTTAAAATATCCCCAGGAAGAAAAGCTCGAGAGGACTGAGAGTCCTCTCTCTCCGTGGAGGTAAGGAAAACAGGGCTACAACAGGCAGGCAACGTGGTAGAATGGGTGGCCCTGGAGGGCACCCACCTTTCTCTGCCTTGGCTTTAGCTCAAAAATGTGGGACCTCTGCATGAACTGCAGACTCCTTTGGAATGTTTTCAGTCCACAGATGTACCGATTAAATAACCCATGAAGAGGATTCTTTAAAACAGCTGCAGTGCATGATGAGTCTGTCTTGGTGTTGGGGATTGTGTGTATTTCTCTGCTTGGCTTGTTGGTATCCATGTGGCCTCTCCTAGGCCAGCCTCATCTCCTCTCCTTTCTCTCGGGTGGCATGATGCCCATGACCACTTATACCCCAGGACACTCCTGGCAGAAGAGGGAACAAAGAAAAGAGCTGGGGTGTTTTTGTCTACCCTATAATTTGTCTGAGTTTGGTTGTTTGGTTGTTTGGTTGTTTGGTTGGTTGTTTTTTGAGACGGAGCCTCACTCCGTTGCCCAGACTGGAGTGCAGTGATGCGATCTTGGCTCACTGCAACCTCCACTTCCTGGGTTCAAGCAATCTTCTGCCTTAGCCTCCCAAGTAACTGAGACTACAGGCACGCACCACGAAGCTCTGCTTTTTTTTTTTTTTTTTTTTTTTTAGTAGAGACAGGGTTTCACCATGTTGGCCAGGTGGGTCTCGAACTCCTGACCTCAAGTGATCCTTCCACCTCAGCCTCCCAGAGTGCTGAGATAACAGGTGTGAACCACCATGCCCAGCCCTGAGTTTTTAAAATCTATTTCAATCAAAGTTGACAAACTATTTTGGTGTCATCTAGCCTCAGCTTGGTAATTCACAGAGTGTGATTCTTTTATGCTTCTAAATTAAAATCTGTGAAGATTTTGGGGGAGTGCCCTGAAAGCTAAATCTTTGCTTCTTGGGGTAATGCTAAAGCTATTTCCAAAGATGGAAGGCAATGCTTCCATGTGCCTATATGGTCCGGGGCAACGGTTCCCCAAGCATTGACTAAGATCGGGAAAACCTCACTGTTGCCACAGGCCTCTTTCCATCACCACCATGAGACAGACTTAGCAAGAAACAGAATCATCAGAGTCCCTGGCAGGGAGAGGGGAGGAAGACAACTCATCTTCTCATGAGAAGCAATGGAGGTAAAGTGGGGTTTGTGTGCAGCCAAAGCAGCCATGTGCAAACCCAGCACGCAGCTCAGAGCCCTAGGTGAGCAGTTGGCATCAGAGATTCCAGACTCCAGCAGCCATTCACAGGATGATTTGTGAATGGACGTATTTTAACCTCTTGGAGCCTCAGCTTTGTCCTTTGTAAAACAGAAATGACAATGACAATAAAGATAGTAATAACACCATTTGTAAACTAAAAATAAAGAAGCTAAAAAATAAATAAACACAGGCAGACTTTTTGGTTTTGTGCAAGGATACGTCGGGACCCATGGCTGCTGCACTCCCTGAGGTCAAGGGCTGAGCGGTGCACTGGAGAAATGGCCATTCCTCAGCCTGGCTCTGCTGCTTTCGAGTCTTGGACATGGGTTAGTTTGTCACAGGTTGAACCTCCTGAGCATCTCCTGCAGTGACAGCCCCTTCTAAAGCTCAGCAGTTCCAAAATCAGCTCCCTGACCCCCCCAAAGCCACATGTTTTCAGTGAGGGGTGGAGAGTGGAGTCAACAGGGTCATGTGTGATGAGGTGCAGCTGAGCAGATACCCAGATTCCATGGGGCACGCCTTCCACACTGCACAGCCTTCATGCTGCGTGCAATTCATACTGCACACCCTCTCCACCGCACAGCCTCCACGCTGCATGTCATTCATACTGCACGTGCTTCCCCCTGGACATCCTCCACACTGCACAGCCTCCATGCTGCATGTCCTCCCCCCTGCACATCCTCTCCACTGCATTTCCTCCATGTTGCACGTGCTCCATGGTGCACATTCTCCCACCTGGACATCCTCCCCACTGCACGTCCTCCCACCTGCACATCCTCCCCACTGCAGGTCCTTACCCCTCTGCATCCTCCCCACTGCAAGTCCTCACCCCTGCAAGTCCTCCCAAGTGCATAGCCTCCTCCCTTCACATCCTCCCCACTGCACGTCCTTCCACCTGTACGTCCTCCCCACTGCACATCCTACCACCTGCATGTCCTCCCTTCTGTACATCCTCCCTGCTGCACATCCTCCCTGCTGCACAGTCTCCATGTTGCATGTCCCACTCCCTGTACCTCTTCCCTGCTTCACGGCCTCCCTCCTTCACATCCCCTGCACTGCATGGCCTCCCTCCTTCACGTCCTCCCCCCTGCACATCCTCCCCACTGCACGTTCTCCCCACTACACCTCCTCCCCCCTTCACATACTTCCCACTGCACGGCCTCCTCCCTTCACATCCTCCCCATTGCACGTCCTCCCCTATGCATGCTCTCCCCACTGCACAACCTCCCCCCTGCGTGGCCCGCCCTTGCATGACCCCCCCCCGCATGACCTCCCCCCTCATGTCCTCCCCTCTGCATGTCCTCCCCGCTGCACATCCTCTCCCTGCATGTCCTCCCCCACACGTCCTCCCCACTTCATGTCCTCCCCACTGCATGCTCTCCCCACTACACCTCCTTCCCCCTGCACATCCTCACCCTTTTACGTCCTTCCCCTTGCACGTCCTCACCCCTGCACATCCTCACCCCTGCAAGTCCTCACCCCTGCACGTCCTCACCCCTGCACATCCTCCACGCGGCACACCCTCCCCACTGCTTATCCTTCCCACCCACCACTCGTCCTTCTTACTGATTCCAGACTCCAGCACCCGAGGCTGGGAAGTGAGTATCTCCGCCTGGACAGCCTGGGGCCTCACAACTCCCCCATGAATTATGCATCCCTGTGGGCTGTTCCACTTTTCTTCCCCCTTAGCCATAATGATGGCAATTTTCATATCCCCTTTCTGTTCAGAGACCATATGGGGGCCAACGTGCAGAATAAAGAGAAGAGAAATCTCACAAGCATGGCTCTGTGGACAGAGGCTTTGCAGCCCCAGAGTCGTGAAGCAGCCACCACAGTAGATGCAGTGACTCCTCGACCTGTGCCTGGCAGGAGGGGCGAGGCCAGGAGCTGGCCCTGTAGCCTGAGCAAGTCACTTGCCCTGTTGGTGGAGTGGCACTTCAGATCCCTGCCCTGCAGGCTTGTTGGGGGGCGAGTAAACAGTGAGCCCAAGCTCCAGGAGAGTTCACCTGGAAAGTCCTTATCGTTGGACTGAGCCTATGGAAATGTGGTGTACCAGGGAGCCTCAGGTCTCACTGCAGCACTATGGCTGGCTGCAAAACTCTGACTGGCAGTTTTACCTGTGTTTAATTAACAGAAATAGGAAAGGGGGCCATGGTCACTTGTGGGCCTTCCCAGAGGCTATTAGTAAGGAGGAATGTCTGGGGCTGCTCAGACACCAGTGGTGAGCAGTGGGCTGGCATCCACACAAGTGCTGCACTCACAGGGTGGGCCCACCTGCACTTTTGTCTGGCTTCACAGGTCTGTGCAGAAGCCCCCTAAAGAAATGGCTGTCCCTGTCACTGCCTTACACTGCCACTGCGTTCTCAAAGCACTCCAGCTTGCGGCAGGAGGCCCCTGCTCAACAACCTTGGGCAGCTGGCAGAGAGCTAGGAAGCCAGGGCCTCCTCCAAGAGGAAACGAGCCACTACTCTTCTAGGAAACAATATCTGGAGTAAGATGGGCTTCAACTTTGTATAAGATAAATGCCTAGGAAGGGTGGCCCTGGCGTTTGGAGGAGTTGGTGTGAGTGCTTCGTATTTTGATGAGGAAAGAGCCCAGCCAGTGAAGTGACAGCCAGGAGGCACCCTCTGCACAAACACCAAGGCAGGGCCCAGCCAGTGAGCCTCCTGGAGGACCCGTGTGCCCTTTGTGGGGAGGGTCGGGCAATGGTTCTCTTTGCTAGGTCAGCATTGGAATCACCTGAGCTGCTTTTTAAAAATTACTGTGGAATTGGCCAGATGCAGTGGCTCACGCCTATAATCCGAGCACTTGGGGAGGCTGAGGCAGGCGGCTTACAAGATCAGGAGATGGAGACCATCCTGGCTAACTTGGTGAAACCCCGTCTCTACTAAAAACACAAAAAATTAGCCGGGCGTGGTGGCGGGCGCCTGTCGTCCCAGCTACTTGGGAGGCTGAGGCAGGAGTACGGAGTGAACCCGGGAGGCGGAGCGTGCAATGAGCCGAGATCGTGCCACTGCACTCCAGCCTGGGCAACAGAGTGAGACTCCATCTCAAACAAACAAACAAAAAATTACTGTGGAATCACAAACCACATGCCCCATGTTCTCACTTGTAAGTGGGAGCTGAATGATGAGGACCCATGGACGCAAAGAGAAGAATAGATACTAGGGCCTACCAGAGGTTGGAGGGCAGAAGGAGGGAAAGGAGCAGAAAGAATAACTCCTGCAGACTAGGCTTATACCTGGGTGATGAAATAATCTGTGCACCAAACCCCCATGACATGAGTTTACCTATAAAACAAACCTGCAGGCATACCCCTGAATCTAAAAAAGAAGTTTAAAAAACTATAAAATTAAAAAGCAAATTCCTGTACCCAGCTGCACCCTGATTCCCTGCTCCCAGCACACACCTTCTCCATCAGAACCCCTAGGAGAGTCTCCCTCAGCCCCTGCCACCAGGCCGCAGAGCAGAAGGGCACAGCTGAGGCTCGCTGGGCTGTCCTCTGCTCCTCGGAAGCTGCCCTCATGCTCCAGGTGGAAATCAGGCCCCACCTATGTCTTGACTCAGTTCAGAGTCAAGGGAAACTTAAAAGAGAGATTCAGGGGACAGTGTTCTCTGTCGATCCACGTCAGCCTTGCCTCATCCTTGTCCGCTAGTGAGAAGTCTCGGAATACAAAGAAAAACACGCCTGGGCTGTGCCTTCTGAGAGTCTGCAGTCCATCGTCAGAACACACTGACAGTGCATGGTGACAGCGGGCCCAGTTCTGCAGGTGGCTTGCAGGCGGGCAGTCGCCACAGGCAGTCCCTGCGAAGTCCCCAGTCCCATCCTTTGTCCCTACCATCCAGGCACTCACATCCCAGTGATCTTAGAAATACTGCTGGCCTGGCGCGGTGGCTCCAGCCTGTCATCCCAGCACTTTGGGAGGCCGAGACGGGCGGATCACGAGGTCAGGAGATCGAGACCATCCTGGCTAACACGGTGAAACCCCGTCTCTGCTAAAAAAATACAGAAAACTAGCCGGGCGAAGTGGTGGGCGCCTGTAGTCCCAGCTACTCCGGAGGCTGAGGCAGGAGAATGGCGTAAACCCGGGAGGCGGAGCTTGCAGTGAGCTGAGATCCGGCCACTGCACTCCAGCCTGGGCGACAGAGCGAGACTCCGTCTCACAAAAAAAAAAAAAAAGAAATACTGCTTTCTGTAGGATTTCTTCTGCAACTGAATGACCCAAGAGCCCCGTACTTGGCATTATTATCTTCCTGTTCTTGGCAAGCATTTCCTTGGCCGGGCCACCCTTCCTGGGAGGCTGTGTACTTGGAGCAGTAACGATGGCTCAAACAACATCAGCAACTGCAGCTGCCTCCTGGGGAGGGCCTGCACCTGCCAGGCATCATCCCACATCCCTGGACACCCCAGGATGACTCCTTTATTAATCTTTTCTCCTGTCCTGTCCTGCTGGTTCTCTCTTGCAGAGCGACTACTCGAGCGACACAGAGAGTGAGGACAATTTCCTCATGATGCCCCCGCGGGACCACCTCGGCCTCAGTGTCTTCTCCATGCTCTGCTGCTTCTGGCCTCTGGGCATCGCAGCCTTCTACTTGTCCCATGAGGTAAGGCCTCCTTGGTCTGTCGCACGTGGTGTGCAGGTGTTGAGGGCAGGGGTGAGGGCGACAATCCCAGCTGAGGAAGAGGAGAAGCGAGGAAGCCCAGACAGCTCCTGCTACTGCTGGGTCAGCCCTTGCCCATTTGGAGGATAGGCTGGGAGAAGTCAGAGTCAGGGCACCCTGGGGGCCGGGTGGAGGCATTCGGGCTGCCTCACCCCAGATGCAGCTGCATCCTCGCAGAGGCGGGACTGCCTTCTGAAGAGGCTTCACGACCGAAGCGAGTGTCTGCTGGGTAGAAGGCATATGGCCTTTGGGAGGCTGTCCTTCATTTAGGTGCTGGGGTTGTGTGCGTGGGGTGACCCCAGTGCCGGGAAACACCAGGCCCAAGTGGGCTACATTTAACTTAATGAGAGAGGAGAAAAGGGTTTTGATTTCCTTGCTAAAGAATCTTTCCTATAAAATAGATTCCAGTTCCACAGCAGCCCCCGTGTACCTGCCCCAAGTGAACGCCCTGCTTGTGGAAATGGCACATCTCAGTATGACATCTGCCGTTCCTCCCCAACATAAGGCTTCTAAAGGTTTCGATTCCCAGCCTTTTTCACTACAAAGCATCCTGTTGGTTGCCCCTTACGCAACCTACATTTTGAAAATATGGAAATATTTTTCTCTAGCAAGTGCAGAGTATTCATTCAGAAATCAGCTATATTCACATTTTTATTAATCAGAGAAAGACATTTCTACTTGCCAATTACAGAGTGAGCTGACGGCATTGCCATGGCCCGCTGCTGTCTGCCCAACCAAAACAGGGAGAAAGGGCACTCCTCTGCTGGCCCAGGGTGGGGATGGTGCCGGGCGCCCGTGGGGTGTTTTCAGGGAGGGCTGAAGATGCCTCGAAGGTACAGAGGGTCCCTCTCCAGCTTCTAGGGTTCGAGACCAGGGCTGCACACAACTGAGCCTGGCAGGTCCTTCGTCTGAAACAGATTGCCTGGCTGAGCCCAGCAGTTGCTTCTTGATGGCTTCTGTATTGGTTGGGTTTGTGGGACGAGTGAGAGGAGAATCCGCCCTGGCCTTATGGGGTTTCTGTTTTCCCCTGCACATCTTGAGTGGTGACTGGCCCCTCTTTCTGACATCCAAGGAGGAGCAGGGGAGAGTGGTGGGTGGCCTGTGGTCCTCCTGAGGGCAAGTGCTTCCTGACAGGGCACGAGAAGTTGGGCAGCCTTTGCAGGCAGGGGTGTAGCCAGAGGGGCACAGTGGGGAAATCTTTATCTGCTGGGGCTAGGCTGAGCAGTTGTTCCAGATCCAGCTTTGATCTTGAGGGTCTGTCCGAGCTTCTCTTGTGACTTCGTTCCACAAATGCCACAGAACCCCTTCTCCATCAGCACAAGCATGGGGTGGGGAGCCTGACTCCTGGGTCTGGCAGGGCCTGGTGGCTGTGGAGTGGAGGCAGGACATGAGTGAACCCTGCTGCAGGATGAGGTCCCAGACTGGGACACACAGGAGCTGGAGAAATGGGCGTGGGCACAGGTCCATGGTGGGCAGAGCCTGCCGTGCCACATAAACTGCACCCTGATGCTGCCAATAGACAAGAGCAGTCTTGCAAGGGGACAGATTGGGCCCAGGAGCTGGACAGGTGACATCAAACGCGACCCCGAAGCCTCCTTTGTACACCCCAGCCCTGCGTCATCTCCATATGGGGAAGAATAGGGACACACCCACCTTCATGGGGCCCAGCCGCTGAGACATCCATGTAAAAGTGCCACAGAGTGCTGGGTGGATGGAAGCCCTGGAGAGATGGCAAGGGGCCGCAGGGAGAGGCTGCTACATGGCCAAAGGAGAGACCAGTCCTTTGTGGTGTCCGCGGTCTCTGCTGCTCCGTGTGTTCGGATTGAAAGCCCCAGTCTCTGGTGCAGGGCAAGGTATGGACAGCGTCTCTATTCAAAAGATCATCATTGTAATAAAGAGCAAGGCTACAACTGTAGAGACTGTGTCTAGAGTCTTTCTCAGAAAGTAATTTTATTCTGCACACAGTAAGAGCCTCTCAGGCTTGGGTCTGAGAACTCATGGTGTTTGACACATTAGACAATAAAGAGGATTTCTATTACTTGTTTAGCTGCTAATGGGAAATGCAGTTTCTATAGAGGCTTCTGATCACTTTTTTGGAGATGAAGTGGAAACATTTTGGGGAGTGGGTGTAGGTGTTGCCTTCACTATGGGTGTAGAGAGGAGCTTTCAGGGCCATTGGCTGCACCCTCCCTTTTCATTGCGCTTTGAGAATGGATTTCCCTGTGGTAGAACCACATACAGAGAAGAGGTGCTGACACTTTTATAAAGATACCTGTGGAGGTGAGTCCCCTTTGCAGGGCCTGTATCCGCATCCCTTTCCAGTCAGAACTCCCTTCTCAGGCAGCTCCTCTTAGTCTGCAGTGGTGGTTCTGGGTGCTGCTGCAGATCCTGGAAACAAGCAGCCCTGCACAGGATGCCTCAGCCGGCTACCAGGCTGCTGAGCATTCCGTTTACAGCCCACACTGCAGATGTGTGGTCTCCAGCAGGCCATGATGGGGAAGCCGGCAGCTGCCAAGGAGAGAGAGTGTGGCACAGAATAGAACAGATGCAATCTGAGAATCCTTGCACTAAATTAAATCAGTGCTTTCCTAAGCAAGGCCACCTGGGAGTGCGAAGCCCAGGACTGGAGAGGGGGAAGCCCGTAACCCTCTCTGCCGCAGTGGCCAAGCACCTCCTGCCGCCTTGTTAGGTCAAGGGGATGATGCACCTGGGCGAAGAGCATGTTGGTGGAGCCGAGGCTCTCCAGGCCCACAGTGCCGTTAACGAGGAAATCTTTGACATCTAAGTGTGACTTTGGGTTTTCTTTCCATTTTATCTCAGATCATATCACAGTGTACTCTGACAGTCAGGCTGTATCTGCTCATTGTCAAAATAACTGTTCAGTGAAGTCAAAGGAACATGCCAAGCCATTACAGAAAAACAAAACAACATCTTATGGTAGTTTGATTAAAGTGGGCAGTGGAGAAAATGAGGGAAGCCATCTCTAGAATTATGCGCCTCCGATACGTTGTTTTGTCCTGTTGTAGTCTGGTCCCGCTTAGCAGGCAGCTCTCCCATGCCTCTGTTTCCTGACGCATACAATGATGTTAACATGATTTCCAGGGTGTGCAGTTAGCTGAGGGTTAGAGATGTAAGTCCAGTGAAAGTCCCCAGGAGGCACCTGCAGAGCAACTGCTGCTGGTCGTGCCCTGCTGGAAACCTGAGTTCCCCAGGTGCTGGGGGTCCAGAGGCCAAGGGATACCTGGAAAGACACAGACACAGCTTTCCCAGGAGATTTTGCTAATTCTAAAAATATGTTCATGAACTAGCATAACAGTAGTAATCAAAGTGTTAGTGAGGTGGGTAACATTGGCTGACCACCTACTGTGCGCCAGCTTCAGCATTGTGGCCATGCATCCTTGCTTCCAGGGTGTGGTCCTGGACCCCCTACGCACTTGCTAGAAATGCACACTGTCTGTTCCACCACAGACCTGCTCAGTCAGAGTCTCTGGGGCAAAGCCCAGGAATCTGCATTTTGAGGAGGCCTCCAGCTCCTCGTGGATGCTGCTGCTGTCACCTGGGAGGGGCCGTGGTGACCTGCGCTGCAGTCATGGCTGGGAATCTAATAAGCAGTGGGAAGCTGCAGGATGTCTTTTGGAAGAAATGACCCCCAGGCTTTGGTTGTGGTATGAAAGGAAGAGGGAAGGGAGGGATGCCCTGGGTTCTGATGTTGTTCGGGTGTGAGTAGTGCTGTCTTACATGCATGATCTCATAGGAGCTCTATGACATGGGTGCTGAAATCAGGGTTCAGTGAGGTTGAGTGATGAGCCTAAAGCCAACATTGGTGAGCAGTAAGCCGGAGCTAGCAGGATGTGTGGGCTTGGAGGCACCTGCCTTCTCTGGGGGAGGCATCTGGCTTATCCCTGAGCTGTGGGGTGGGCGTGGGTGGGCAGATGAGGGCAGCATGTTGTCTACAACTTCGTTTTGCCCAACAATGTTCCATCCGGTCCCCATTGCAAGCACACTTTGTAAACCAGTTCATACAGAGGAGGGTGTGGGTGTGTGCGATTATGGTGGTGTGGCTTCATCTAGGAACTGACATTTGTGAATGATACTGAGGATAGACATGAATCCCATAATTGGCTGAGTGGCTGCTGTCAGCTAGTTAATGCACACACTTTATCTTATTTAATCTTTGCGGTGAGTCCGGAAGGTGGAAAATTATTATCTCCAGTTTACAGATGAACAAAACTGAAGTTTCAAGGGATTTAATAAGTAACAGATATCACAGAGGTAGCAAGTATGGGCATATGAGGGAAATATTAATATTTCTAACCCTTAAAGCCATATTTTTTGCAATATAGTTTTGACTTTTATCTGTTTGCAAACAAAAATAGAACCACAGTCCTTGCTTCTAAATTCACCATCCCCCCACCCTGTTTGGAAAGGCTGGCAGGGGAGGAAAGCCTGTCTGAGCATGGTGTGGCATTGGTCCTCATGGCACTTCACTCTATCCCATGCGATGGGGGCAGCCAGGGACTGAAGCCAGAGCCCTGCCCCAAAGAGGGCACTGGGCCTGGACCTGCGCAGGGCAGGCCCCAGGGTTCGTGTGTTGACTCTGCTGGCAGACGTCTTTGCATCCAAGCATTTATTATGTCTTGATCTAATTTCATTTCATAAAATGTTTCTTTCCTTTACTAACTGCAACATTATAACAATAATTAAATGAGAAAAGGGTATTAGGAAGCAGATTATGAATTTTATGAATAGTACCAGCAAAGGGAATTGGGCAAATTAAGGGAAAAAAGAGACTCTTTTTATGGTACTGAAAATCTAGAACAAGAGTGCAACCTAGCTAGTAGCAAAGCCCCTTGGAATCCATTCATTTACCCACTGATTAGTGAACACCTCCCACGTGTTCAGTAAGTGCCCCGCATGCAGCAGTGAACAGAGCAAACCAAATCCCTCTTCTCAGAGCTAACGTGCTCGTCGCCTGCCTCTCTTCCTTGCAAGGTCAGCTTTACTTTTTACTCACTGGCTATTAGCTGCGGATGGACATGGGGAGTGTGGAGCTGGGGGAAACATTTTAAACAGGGTGGCCATGGCGGGGCTCGCGGAAAGGATGGTGTCTTATGATGAAGCCTTGGGCTGAGCTAGGGGGAGCCCTTGGGGAGGAGCTTCCAGACAGAGGCCTGCAGTGCCGAGGCCCTGGGGGGCACACGTGGGACAGGTGGGGCCGGCGTGGCCGAGCAGGGGGCCGCGGGTGTGGAGGGAGGAATGGGGGTAGGGGGTAACTAACAAGGCGGGACCAACATGGGCAGACCCCGAGACTCTTTAGGCTGTGACTGAGCGGGGCTTCCACTTTGGGATAAGAAGTCTCCGGGGCTTGAGTGGAGGAGAAGCCCCTATGGTCACATGCTCCCAGGAGCCTTCAGATGACAGAGCGGAGTGGGAGGCTCAGGGCGGCGGCAGCTGTCACCCGGAGACCTGCGCTGCAGGGGTGGCTGGCAATTTCACAAGCAGTGGGGAGCTGCGGGGTGTCTTCTGGATGAATGACCCCTGGGCTTAGGTTGCAGTGTGAAAGGAAGAGGGAAGGGAGGCATGCCCTGGACCAGGGGTTTCCTGCAGACGGGTAGGCAGCACCTGCAGTGGGGCCTCTCAAGTCCCAGAGCTGTGGGCCTCTGCATGGAGGCCCTGAACCACGGGGGCTCCAGGGAGACGTCTGGGCCGAGGGTAGGAGTGTGAGTCCTGAGCTGGGGGTCAAGTACCGGCCCGGTGATGAGGGGCCCGTGGGAGCATTGACCACTGATGAGCAGCTTCAGGCATGCAAGGAGGGACAGCCCCAGGAGCAGACTCCACAGCGAGAGGAAGGGAACCATCCAGCGAGGCAGAGCTGCACTGCTGGGACTTGGATCAGCAGGCACACCAGAGGGCCGCGGAGGGACTTGTGGGTGCTGGGGACATTCTCTTTCCTGACCTGGCTGCTGGCCGTATGCTTGTGGAAACTCTTTGAGCTTGATTTACACTTTGTGTATGTGTGTGCGCGCGTTTCCGTTTTCCCTAAGAATACTATATTTCAATTAAAACATTTAGAAAATGCACGTATTTGGGAGGCCTAGGGAGAGGAACTGCTTGAGGCCAGTGGGTTCAAAGCCAGCCTGTGCAACAGAACCCATGTATACAAAAATTTAAAAATTAACTGAGCGTGGTGGCTCGTGCCTGTGGTCACAGCTACTCATGAGGCTGAGGCGGGAAGATCACTTGAGCCCAGGAGTTCAAGACTGCTGTGATCTATGATCCCACCACTGCACTCAAGCCTGAGTGACAGAATGGCTTGTTTGTAAATATACATATGGATATGCAAAGAGAGAAATTGGACATAGTACATCTAGTTATCTTTTTTTGAAGAGTTTTGCTGTAAACAGAGAGTGAGAAATGGGGTGCTATTTAATGAGGTCATGTCAAGAGTGTTCTATTTTTGTTTTTGTTTTTGCTTTTAAGTGGGAGAAATGATAGCATACTTGTTCATGATGAAAATGACCCAAAAGAGAGAAAAATAAATGTTGTGAAATACGGTGGGAAGGAGAATGGGGGGACAGTTAGGGGAGCAATAAAAAAAAAACCCTGTGCACCAAGCACCTTGCACATACATGGCATTACACTCTTCTTGGGGCAGATGCACATGAGGCATTAGGCTATGAGAGTCATATACCTGTTCCCAGGTCATGTTTCCAAGGGTAGAGCCAGGATTCGGTGCCCGCATCATCATTGCCCACTTCTGGGTCAGTGATCAGTGATTACTGTACTTAGTGACAGATTCCACCAAATACTGCCCAAGTGTTAGAGGAAATCACCGTCTTGCTTTTAACATTGCAAATACCCACACAGGGAAGAGTTGTAGGAGTCTGATATCCTTGCCTCTAGTTTTCAGTAAAATAGCAGCCCTGCTTGTAGGTCCCGGGGATATGTCTGTCCTTCTCCCTCTGACTCCATTAAAACTGGATTATATTAAATTATGGGAGAGAACCAAGCAATCTTGGGTAATGATATGTACTAAAGGTACTTACTTTTTCTCTTGAATTTGATGCTCTCCAGCAGAGTAGAAATATAAGTCAGGTACAGGCTGTTCTTTCTCCTCTGAATAAGATGCTCTGCAAATTCTGCAAAGGTGGAGAGAACAATTGCAGGATTTGGATATGAAAGCTTATCACTCAAGTAAGCCTTGTAGGACATTAAGGGACACAACACCATCATCGTTCCAATAGGAATGAAGTGTTTCCCTTCTCAATCTTACTCTGAATGTTAATTCTAATTCTTTATGGCTGGTGTGTAGGATGCAATGTTTTCTGTCAATTTCCCAGAAAGAGCCTAAACCTTCCTGTAACCACCCTCAAGACATTGCTCAGAGAGTGTGGGGACACGTGTTCCTCCCAGAGATCCAAACAATGCCAGGAGTTGCAATTTGCTTTCTTAGTTGTGTTCTTGAGCTGCCAGGCTGTTGATGAACTAATCAACAGGGCCATCATAATCAGACTTGGATGATTTGCCCCCACTTTCTAGGTTTTTAAAATCAATTATTTAATTTTTGAATCAGGGTATCACTCTGCTGCCCAGGCTGGAGTGCCGTGGTACGATCATGGCTCACTGCATCCTCAGCCTCCTGAACTCAAGCTATCCTCACACCTCAGCCTCCCAAGTAGCTGGGAATACAGGTGCCTGCCACCACACCTGGCTAATTTTAGTATTTTGTAGAGATGGGGATCTCTCTTTGTTTCCCAGGCTGGTCTCAAACTCCTGGGCTCAAATGATTCTCCTGCTTCAGCCTCCCAAAGTGCTGAGATTACAGGTGTGAGCCACTGCTCTGTGGCCCCCAGTTTTTAATATGAAAAGAACAAGCTGATTTGCCCAAGGAAAGAGTTGAGGTCAGTAAGATCATCTGAAAGTAGGGAGAAATCAGGAAATCCTGAGGACTTCAGCTCATTGTCCACACCTCTGGCCCCCTGCTGCTGCTGGAAAAACTCAGTTTGTCTTTCTTTAAAGTTAAAGGGTACATGTGGAGGTTTGTTACATAAGTCAATTGCATGTCATGGGAGTTAGATGTACAGATTATTTCATCATCCAGGTAATAAGCATCACCCAGGTAAATACCTGATACATAATTTTTGGATCCTCTCCCTCCTCCTACCCTCCTTCCTCAAGTCGGCCCCATTGTCTGTTGTTCCTTTTCTTTGTGTTCATGTGTTCTCAATGTTTAGGTTCCACTTGTAAGTCAGAACATGCAGTATTTGGTTTTCTGTTCCTGTGTCAGTTCATTTAGGATTATGGCCTCCAGCTCCATCCCGGTTGCTGCAAAGGACATGATCTCCTTTTGTTTGTAGCTATGTAGTATTTCATGGTATATATGTACCACATTTTCTTTATCCAGTCTACCACTCACAGGAATTTAGTTGGTTCCATGTCTTTGCTATTGGGAATAGTGCTGTGATGAACATAATGCACACATACGTCTTTATAGTGGAATGATTTATATTCCTTTGGGTATATACCCAGTGATGGGATTGCTGAGTCAAATGGTAATTCTCTTTTAAGTTGTTTGAGAAATTGTCACACTGCTTTCCAAAATGGCTGAACTACTTAACACTCCCACCAGCAATGTAAAAGCCTTCCCTTTTCTCCACAACCTTGCTAGCATCTGTTATTTTTTGACATTTTAGTAATAGCCGTTTTGACTGTGTGAGAGTTTCTCATTGTGCTTTTATTCATATTTCTCTACTGATTAGTGATGTTGAACATTTTTTTCCTATGGTGGTTGGCTGCGTGTATGTTTTCTTTTGGAAAAAATCTGTCGTGTCCTTTGCCCACTTTTTAATGGAGTTCTTCCTTGCTTGTTAATTTGTTTAAGTTCTTTATGGATTCTGGATATTAGACCTTTGTTGGATGAATAGTTTGCAAATATTTTCTCCCATTCTGTAGGTTGTTTGTTTACTCTGTTGAACATTTCTTTTGCTGTGCAGAAGCTCTTTAGTTTAATTGGTACAGTTTATCAATTTTTGGTTTGTTTCTATTGCTTTTGATGTCTCCACTGTGAAATCTTTGCCAAGGCCTATGTCCAGGATGCTATTTCCTAGGTTATCTTCCAGGGTTTTTATAATTGTAGATTTCACATTTAAGTCTTTACTCCATCTTGAATTCATTTGTGTATACAGTGTAAGGAAGGGGTACAGCTTCAACTTTCTGCATATGGCTAGCCAGTTATCCTATCACCATTTATTGAACAGGGAGTTCTTCCTCCATTGCTTGTTGTTGTCGACTTTGTCAAAGATCAGGTGCATGGCTTTATTTCTGGGTTCTCTATTCTGTTTCATTGGTCTATATGTCTGTTTTTGTGCTAGTACCGTGCTGTTTTGGTTATTGTAGCCTTCTAATACGGTTTGAAATCAGGTAACATGATGCCTCCAGCTTTATTCTTTCCACTTAGGATTACCTTGGCTATTTGAGCTCTTTTTTGGTTCCACATGAGTTATAAAATAACTTTTTTCTGATTCTATGAAAAATGTCATTGGTAACTTGATAGGAATAGCGCTAGATCTTTAAGTGCTTTAGGTAGTATGGCCATTTTAACAATATTGATTCTTCCTATCCATGAGCAGGAAATATTTTTTTGGTTGATTGTATCATCTCTGATTTATTTGAGCAGCATTTTATAATTCTCATCGTAGAGATCTTTTGCCTTCCTGTTAGCTGTATTCCTAAGTATTTTATTCCATTTGTGGCTATTGTGAATGGAATTGCTTTCGTGAATCTTGGATGTTGTTGGTATATAGGAATGCTACTGATTTTTGCACAACTTTGCTGAAGTTGTTTATCAGATCTAGGAGCTTTCGGGTAGAAACTATGGGGTTTTCTAGGTATAGAATCATATGATCTGCCAACAGAGATAGTTTCACTTCTCTTTCTATTTGGATGCCTTTTATTTCTTTCTCTTGACTGATTGTTCTGGCTAGGACTTCCAGTACTTTGTCGAACAGGAGTGGTGAGAGTGGACGTCCTTGTATTGTTCCGATTCTCAAAGGGATTGCTTCCAACTTTTGCCATTCAGTATGAAATTGGCTTTGGGTTTGTGATAAATGGCTCTTATTATTTTGAATATGCTCCTTCAATGCCTAGTTTATTAATGGTTTTTAACATGAAAGGATGCTGAACTTTATCAAAAGTCTTTTCTGCATCTATTGAAATGATCATGTGGTTTTTGTTTTTATTTCTCTTTATGTAATGAATTACATTTATTTGTTTGCATATGTTGAACCAACCTTGCATCCCAGGGATAAAACCCACTTGATTGTGGTGGATTAGCTTTTTGTGCTTCTGGTTTTTGCTGAAAATTTTTACATCTATGTTTATTTAGTATATTGGCCTGAAGTTTTCTTTTTCTGTTAAGTCTTTGCCAGGTTTTGGTATTAGAATGATACTGATCTCATAGGATGTGTTAGGTAGAAGTCCCTCCTCCTCAACTTTTTTGAAATAGTTTCAGTAGGAATGATACCAGCTCTTCTTTACACATCTGGTGGAATTCGGCCGTGAAGTCATGTGGTCCTGGGCTTTTTCTGGTTGGTAGGCTTTCTATTTCTGATTCAATTTTGGAACTGATTATTGGCCTTTTCAGGTGTTCAGTTTCTTCCTGGTTCAATCTTGGGAGATGTTGTGTTTCCAGAAATGTATCCATTTCTTCTAAGTGTTACAGATGGTGTGCATAGAAGTGTTCCTGGTAGTCTCTGAGGGTTTTTGTATTTATGATTGTGTTTATTTGGATCTTCTCTCTTTTCTTCTTCATTAGTCTAGCTAGTTGTCTATCAAGCTTATTTATTCTTTCAAAGAACAAACTTCTGGATTTGTTTATCTCTTGTATGGTTTTTCACTCCTCAGTTTTCTTCAGTTCACCTCTGATTCTGCTTACTTCTTGTCTTCTGTTAGCTTTGGGGTTGGTGTGCTCTTGTTTCTGTAGTTCTTCTAGGTGTAATGTTAAGTTGTTAACTTGAGATCTAACTTTCTGATGTGGGCATTTAGCACCATAAGCTTCCCTCTTTAGGTAGGGGAGGCTTCGCACTGCTTTAGCTGTGTCCCAGAGATTCTGATATACTGTATATTTGTTCTCATTAGTTTCAAAGAATTCCTTGATTTCTGCCCTAATTTTATTGTTTACCCAAAAGTCATTCAGGAGCAGATTGCTCAATTTCCATGTAAGTGTATGGTTTTGAGTGATTTTCTTTATATTGATTTTTTAAAAACAATTCCGATTTTTGATGTGTATTTATGTGTTTATTTTGCCAATTACTCATTTAAGAGATAATTAAATGTGAAGTCTCTAAATCTTTTTTTTCTTTTGAGCTGGAGTCTCACTCTGTCACCCAGGCTGGAGTACAATGGTGTGATCTCGGCTCACTGCAACCTTCCTCTCCCGGGTTCAAGCAATTCTATTGTCTCAGCCTCCCAAGTAGCTGGGACTACAGGCGCCCGCCACCATGCCTGGCTAATTTTTGTATTTTTAGTAGAGATAGAGTTTCGCCATGTTGGCTAGGCTAGTCTCGAACTCCTGACCTCAAATAATCCGACCGCCTCGGCCTCCCAAACTGCTGGAATTACAGGTGTGAGCCACCGGGCCTGGCCTCCAAACCTTTTCTTACACTCCTCACTCATGGTGTTTTACCTACAGGTTGTTTCTCATCCTCACCCCACTTGGAGCCCTTCCCCTGCACTCAGAATTCTTGAGCAGTCAGTGCCGGGACATATAAGCTCTGCATCCTCAATCTCCCCCAGTCCCTTTCAGATTGATTCACTGGCCATCGACTGGACACCTGCCACGTTCGCATGTTTAGTCTCATTGGATTCAATGGATATCACTAGTCACAAAACATCCTCCTTGCTCAGGCATTTGCAGCCTGTGCAGACGGTAAAAGGGGACACAACCCTTGCTGCTGGGACACAAAGAGCCTCTGAGTGCTCAGGAGTGGGGAATGCAGTACCCTGGGTGTGCTGGAGGCCATCTGACCCTGTACTCCACTGGGAGTCCATGGACAGATTTCTCTTTGAATTCCCTCCTCCTTCCTTCATCTCATGTCCTTTTCCATGGTCCTCTTCCAGAACACATTTGGAAGAACTGTCCCAGCAGCTCTCCCCAGGAGACAGATAACAGATGTCCATTGTCCATTTGTCGGCACATAAAAGTGCAGTTTGGGAGGGAAGAAATAGAGTGCAGAAGAGATTCTGGCTTTGTGTTATGGAAATGGCTGTGTGTACTTTCCCTTGTTCCTGCTCTAATTGATTTCAGGACACAGTTTGTTTCCCCATTGGCTGCCTTACCCATCTTGTGTCTGTTTTCCAAAGAGCTAAAGATGTTAAAGAGTACAGCATTTCTTCCACTTTTTTCCTTGTTCTGGAAGGGATGCTAAGGCTGGGAGGTGGCTGCATTTACACAGACCAACTGGGTGAGTCTGTGGTGGATCAGGGCTGGAATTCTGGCCACTGTGTTTCCTGGAGGCTCTGAGATCCCTAACATGACAGCTATGTGATACATTCAGTGTGGTGAGCCTTGGACAGAAATAGCTGAGTCCATCAACTCAACTGGGCTCCGTAGAACACAGAATCTGCAGCAAGGTTGGAGTTCTGTGGCCTTATCTGGAAGTGCGATTCCAGACCAGTGAACATGAGGGAAATGGAAAGGAGGTGTGGAAGGAGGTGGGGCAACATAGGGTAGTGCCTTCCCCTCTGGCCTCTGCTTCTTAGCGGGTCTCTGGGTAGGCTTTACTGAGACAGCAGAGGGCAACTGGAGAGGGAAGTAACAGTGTAGCTCCCAGTGTTAAAGTCTGCCCCACTGGGAATGAACCTCCCTACACTAACAAGTTCCAGACCGTGCTTCCTCCAGAGCTGCTGTGGAGGCCAGAATCTGGGAGCCTGGGCTAGAGTTCATCAAGCTGGTGGTGGTGGGAAGAGCCAGAGACCCCAGGCAGTAGACTGATGTGGCCTGCATAAAGGTAGCCATTGGAAAGGCCAGGGCAGAGCAAGCAATTTGTGAACTTGAGAGACAGCAAGGTTGAGGGACACTGAGACACACGAGGTGAGTCTGATATTTCTCCCTCTGGAAGCAAAAGCACCAACTGAGAGTCACCTTGGCATGCAAGAATCAGAGAAGCACCTTAGCCCCTCCGTAGCCTTTGGTGCCCAGCACACCCAGGGTACTACATTTCCCCCTCCTCAGCATTCAGAGGCTCTTTGCATCCCAGCAGCAAAGGTTGTGCCCCCCTTTACCATCTGCACAGGCTGCAAATGCCGGAGCAAGGAGGATGCTTTGTGACCAGTGATATCCATTGAATCCAATGAGACTAAACATGCGAACATGGCAGATGTCCAGTCCATGGCCAATGAATCAATCTGAAAGGGACTAAGGGAGATTGAGGATGCAGAAAGCATAGAAGACTGCCTTTCTTCCTAGGACTCAAGGAGGTCAAAACTGCAGCATAGAGGTGCATTCTGGTCCACACCACCTCACATCAAATGACAATTTGGGTTATGTAATAAGCTGACATCAATCCGTTTTTCAGAGTGCAACCTGTGCTAGCCAAATATAAACCCACATTAAAGAGGGTAACTCTCACCAGGACAGCCCTGTTTTGAGTACAGCAGAGACCTGCTTGAGTGTCAACAGCAAATCTTCCCTGGCCATAATTCCAGTTCTCTGTTGAGCCAAGAACTGTGCTGCTGCAGACAGGCACTGTGCAGGGGATGGAGTGGAGGGCTTGCTGCCACGCACTCACAAAACAAGAATGGCAGCAAGGGCAAAGCACTTTAGATGCACAATTGCACCTAATTCCCACAGCAGCCCCGTGAAATTAATACGAGCATTATCCCCATTTTACAGACAATAAATTTTACAAATTGGAATCCACGTCTGTACAAATCAGGGTCTGTGCTGTTTTAAAATCTTTCAGATATACTCAGAGCCACTGTTTCACAGCAAGTTTACAGTGACATTTATTTCATCTTCAAGAGAATCCTGAAATAGGCACATTCTATTGTACCTAGCAAGTGAGGAAGTCAGCGCCCAGCAAGGCTGTTGAAGGTGTTCAGGATCACAGAGCAGGTTGGCTGCACGCCAGGACTGGGGCCCCCAGTGGGTGAAACTGTGAGGAAATCCACAAGCACCTCTAGGTGCTCAGGATTGGCTCCTACAGATTCTAGTCCAATCTCATTCACGACCTCATTTGCTTTTCAGTTTAACACTGCTTGGTTTTGGTTTACTACTTTTCCCATGGAAACATTTTTTCATTATGTCTTATCAGTTATTCTCCACTTATCCCATCAACAAAGGGTCAGTTTTGTGATTTTAAAATATACACTGTGTAGACCTTTATCTTTCATCATATGCTAAAATCAACTCACAATGAGTTTAATACTTAAACATAAGACCAAAAACTATAAAACTACTAACAAAAACCTAGGGAAATCTCTCCTAGATGTTGGGCTAGGTGAAAAATTAATAGCTAGGACCTCAAAAGCACAGACAACCAAAACAAAAATAGACAAATAGGACTTAATTAAACAAAAAAGCTTCTGCACAGCAAAAGAAATAATAGATAGACAGCTTGCAAAATGGAAGAAATATTTGCAAACTATACATCTCACAAGGGATAATATCCGGAATATACAAGAAATTCAAACAACAGGAAGAAAACGCTACAAATAATCCCATTAAAAAGTGGGCAAAGGATTTGTATAGATTTCTCAAAATAAGACAAACTGCTAACAGATGTATGAAAAAATGCTGAACACCACTAATCATCAGAAAAATGCAAATCAAAATCACAATGAGATGTCATCATCTTACCGCAGTCAGAATGGCTATTATTAAAAAGACAAAATAACAGATGTTGCTAAGCATGCAGAGAAGTGGGAACTCTTATACACTGTTGGTAAGAATGCAAACTAGTACAACCACTATAGAAAGCAGTATGGAGGTTTCTCAAAAAATTAAAAATAGAATACCTTTGACCTAGCAATCCCACTACTGGGTATCTACCCAAAGAAAAAGAATTACTGTATCAAATAAATACCTACACTCTCATAGTTATTGAAGCACTGTTCACAATGGCAAAAATATGGAATCAACCCAAGTGCCCATCAGTGGACAAATGGATAAAGAAAATGTGGTATAGATACACAATAAAATACAATTTGGCCATAACAAAGAATGGAATAATACCATTTTCAGCATCATGGGTGGAACTGGAGATTATTTGGGCACAAAAGGGCAAATACTACCTGCTTTCACTTACAAGCATAAAAACTAAAAAGTCTGATCACATGGAGGCAGAGGGTGGAAAGATAGATAACAGAGACTGGGAAGGGTGAGTAGCTGGGGGAGGATGCAGAGAAGTGGGTTACAGGGTACAAATGTACAGTTAGGTGAAAGGAATGCATTCAATGGTTGATAACAGTGTAGGGTGACTATAGTTAAACAAAACTGTATTATAGTCAGAAGATGACACCTTAAATACCCTGACTTGATCACTACACATTGTATACATCTAACACAATTTCACAGGTATCTCATACATTTGTACAATTTTTTTTTAAAGTTATGCTACAGTATACAGTCATTGGTCAGAAGAATCAAGTGATTTATGTCATACGTCTTCATCACAAAATAATTGAGTTTTCCACATATGCAATCTATTATTATACATTTTTGAAAGTCAGGAAAAAGAAGAAGAGACTGGAAGAAAATCACTCCATCTGTACGCAATGGTTGGTTTTTCTCTTCCTTCCTGCATGTGTCTTTGTGTTTATTTGTTTGTTTGTTTTAGCACCATTAATGTGAATGGGATTGTCAGACCTTTCCTAGTTTGAAAATAACAGTCAGAATAGAAGCATCATTGTATAGCTTAACAAATTATTTTAAAGCAAGTGGCCAAGCCACCATCACCCAGGTCAGGAATGTCCCTGGGACCCCCAGGGTAGAAGGACTGGCACCTTCCAGCCATCCTTCCTCCTTACCGCTCTCCTTCCTCCCCACCCAGTGACCACTGGAATGACCTCCACCGGACACACTTTTCTTGCACGTTTTTATTATTTTACCACCTAAGATTGAGTTCCTCAACCTTCATGTCTTCATCTTTCTTTCTTTTTTTTATTTTTTATTTTTTACTTTTTTTGAGATGGAGTTTTGCTCTTGTCACCTAGACCAGAGTGCAATGGTGCAATGGCATGATCTTGGCTCACTGCAACCTCCGCCTCCCAGGTTCAAGCAATTCTCCTATCTCAGCCTCCTGAGTAGCTGGGATTACAGCCACCACAACCAGCTAATTTTTATATTCTTAGAGACAGGGTTTCATCATGTTGGCCAGGCTGGTCTTGAACTCCTGACCTCAGGCTATCTGCCTGCCTCTGCCTCCCAAAGTACTGGGATTACAGATGTGAGCCTCCATGCCCAGCCCATGTCTTCATCTTTCCTTACTGTACTTGCAAAAGCCACATTGCATCTGAGTGGCACTCTTATCTTGTCTCTGGTCTCAACAGAAAAATTTCCAACATTTCATTGTTAGGTAGGATCTTTAGATAACTCATTTTTAAATCATTAATGGATGTTGGATTTACCAAAAGCATTTTGTGCAAAAGAAAAACAATTATATGAATATTTTCCTTTAATCTACTAATATAAATTACATTGATTTGAAATGTTAAACCAACCTTGCATTCCTAAAATAAACCCTAATTGATCATAATTTGTATACGTTGCCGAATTTTTTGCTTCTGTTTTGCTTAACATTTTTGTGTTTCTGTTCATGAGAGAGATTGATGTGTATTATCCTTTGTGGTAATTTCATTAAATTTTGATATCAGTGTTTCTCCAGTTGTGAAGAGTTCCCTTTTTCTGTTCTCTGAATATTTATTTAAAACTGAAATTATCTATTTTTCAAATCTTTGGTGGCAGTCATTGGTGGAGCTCTTTGAGCCTGGACTTCTCATCATAGGAAGATTTTAAATTAGTGATTTACTTTCTTTAATATTGATATCTCTGATTAGGCTTTCTGTTGTTTCTCGTATTAGTTATGGCAAGTTATATTTTTCTAGGATTTTGTCAGTTTCATCAAAATAATCAATTTTAATAATATTTTAAAAATATGAATTTGGACTTTAAGAACTAAAGAGAAGATTGTCTTTTCTAGGGATGGATGGACACAGAAAGAAATACTTCAAAATGACAATGTTATTGTTTTACACTGGTGATGTTTCACTGTAGAAATCCTTATATTCCACTACTTTGCTCCTCATTTCTTCCTAAATTTTTTATTGTCCAGCTTGAATGATACCCTTCTGCCTAAAGAACATCCTTTAGAATTTCCTTTAGAATGGCTTTTCTTCTGGTAAACACTCTCTGTTTTATGTCGTTGGAAATGTCTTTTTATCACATTTATTCTTGCAGGTATGTTCATTGGGTATAGAATTCTGCTCCACAGTTTCCTCTGTAGTTGTGTCTCAACTCCTGCCAAACCCATTCGCTGAGTTATAATGTTGTTGTTTTCTTTTTTATTTTCCAGTTCTATAATTCCCATGTGTCTTCTTTTTCAGATCACCTACAACCCTTCTTGTATATTTCAATCACCTGCCAACACTTCCAAGTTTCGTTTTATTTCCTGGAACATAGTAAGCAGAGGTATTTTAGTCTATGCCTGATCATTATGATACCTGGGATCCCTGTGAGTCTGGATGTTTGTTGTTTTTCCTTGGTTCTTCACTCATGGTATATTTTCTCAGATGTTACTGATTTTATGCTGCTCATTATTTTTGACAAAGTATTCGTAGTAATATTTTGAAGATTAGGAAGATGACACTTTTCTTCAGATAGGTTATTTCTTTGCTTTTTTCCAGGACATAGGGCACAAAAAATTCAAGACCATCTTAGTCCACACTCAAGCTCTGAGGTGAAGCAGAGCTGGGCTGTAGCCCATGAGGGGCTGGTGTACTTTCATTTCACCTTTTCTCCCACAGCTTAGCTCTTTGGTGCTCCATCCTATGGCTGGTTTACAGGATCTCCCTCTTTGCTGGGCTCTGAACCCCAACTTGGATTCCCACCAACACACAAAGTAACCCAAAACTCACCCTCTCAGACACCTCTTCTGGTCAGCAAACATCCCTAGGGCATATGTGTCCCCATGTGACTGGTCCATCCTTCTGAATTATTGTCCTCTCTCTGGTCTTGACTGGATAATGCCTCATCTTATCTCTAATGCTTTACAAATATTTTCTTTGATGTTTGTTTAATGTTTTTTAGCTGTCTTCTGTAGAAGGGTTACTAGTCTGGCATTATTAGAAGCAGAAATCTACATTTCTGTTTCCTTAATTGTTTGTACAGGGAATATATTATTTTTTATAACAGCAATATTTTTAATTACAAAATTGGAAGCTTGGTTTACGGACCTAGATTATCTGTCACTTGAATTCCCATTTCTTCTGGTGCTGACTGAAATTCGAACTGGCTCTTTGCACTGCATGAGTAACCAACACAATGCTATTAAGGCTAATGAGGAGTGTAAGGACATGGGAAGAAGCCCATACAGCTCACTCCAGTGCAAATGAAGAAACAATCTTTATTTAAATGCTACAAAGAGCCACTGGGGGTGGAATCTGCCACATTGTAGATGCTCACTTAAATGCTGGTTGTGTTTGTGTCTGATGCAAAGATGCGCACACCTGTGTTCTGCTTGGTCATTTCATAAAGATGAACCATGTGGTTTATAAATGCAGCATTACCAAAGAGTGTCCAGAGTTGGGAGAGATTGTCCAGGGCTAAGATCAAATCATGCTGCCACATCCTGTGAGCACATGCCTTTGGCAGGACTGTAGACAAGTTTCCCTAACCCATGGGGACTTCTGGGGGAAGCTTCATTCCTAGTCCTCCAAGCTCTGCCACTGAGCAGGGAGGTGAGGGCTGGAGGTGCCCATAGGTGAGAGCTGTTCACAAGAGGTGTTAATTCCCTGGTCTTTCTGGCTTGTTCCTGCACGGTAGATGGACACAATAATGACAGAGGTGCCCTGAGTAGGACACGGCCTCAGGGAGGAAGTAAATCGCAGGACTTCAGCTGTATGCAGCAGAAGGGAGACCTGGACACAGGCCTGGGATGGCAGTGGAGGGCCAAAAGCCCTGAGTGCAAAGCAGGGTCTGTCCACTGACAGGGCATTCTCAGCGAGGAAGCATTGCATTGAGAGTGGAGTAGACCATCAGGAGGAGTTGTCAGAAAGCAGCGTATACAAACGGTGTGTTTGGAAAACAACCCATCCTTAGCCCAGAAGAATTTTCTTCACAAGGAAATGAGCAGAGACATTCGTCCGGCACTGTGGGGTCACAGTGGTTACCTGCTCCTACAGACAGATGGGGAGAAGAATATCTGGAGGAAGGCCAGGGGAGTTCATTCTCCTCCCTTCAATTGCCCCCAACCAGGAGCACAGTCACAGTCAACCTTTGCCTGACACAGTAAATGAACTGGGACTTTCCCAAACATCTGAAACAAAATACCCTGGGTGTTCTCAGAAGCTGTCACCTATCCATCTTTCTAATCATTTATCTCACCAAAACAAACAACATTTTCATGTTCTCTCTAAACCCTGTCATAAAGGCAGACTTCTTTTGAAATGTCTATTACTCTTTTTTTTTTTTTCAAAGTTGTGTGCTTAGAACATGTGCATTGTGTGGAACTGGAGCTCCACGGATTCCACACCTTGATGGTACTGTTCATAATTATCCATAAGTGTGGGTGTCAGAGGCATTTGAACCAGAGTGACTCCATCTTGAACAGGGGCTGGTTAAGGTATTGCTGAGACCTGCTGGGCTGCATTCCCAGGTTAGGTATTCTAAGTCACAGGATGAGACAGGAGGTTGGCACAAGATACAGGTCATAAAGACCTTGCTGATAAACGGAGGCAGTAAAGAAGCCGGCCAAAACCCACCAAAACCAAGATAGCGACGAAACTGACCTCTGGTCTTCCTCACTGCTGATGATATGCTAAAAGACACTCCCACCAGCGCCATGACAGTTTACAATGCCATGGCAATGTCAGGAAGTTACCGTATGTGGTCCAAAAAGGGGAGGGACCCTCAGTTCTGGGAATTGTTCACCCTTTTCCCAGAAAAAAATCATGAAAAATCCACCCTTTGTTTAGCATATAATCAAGAAATAAGCGTAAAAAGAGCCAACCAGCAGCCCTCCCTTGGGGCTGCTCTGCCTGTGGAGTGGCCATTCTTTTGTTCCTTTACTTTCTTAATGAACTTGCTTTCACTTGACTCTATGGACCCACCTCGAATTCTTTCTGGCATGAGATCCAAGAATCCTCTCTTGAGGTCTGGATCGGAACTCCTTTCCAGTGACTCTGGGATAATGTTCCATGCACCCCACCAGATTCCAGTTTTATCCTTAAGTTCCTTATTTTTTAACGTCCCCAAATTTAAAGTAAATTGAATCCCGTCTAATGAATGCGTCTGTTAGGCTCTGGTAGATTCAGAATCAGCACAAGAGCCAAGTTTTCCCTTGAGAGTCACATGGCATCCAAGGTCATGGGCAGGTAGTCGGGGGACATCTGGGTAAAGACATGAAATTTGTGCTGGGGTCCAGGACAAAGGGCATCCCAACCAAGCAGGAGTGATGGAGCCACACAGAAAGAAAATGCTACCCAGGGACAGATGGGTGGGAAGAGTTTGCTGTGGGCCCACATCTGCCTCCCTGGGTGAGTGACATGTAAACGAAGGTTGCAATGAGGGCTATAAGAACCCAGCCAGACACAAGTATAACATTGGCTTTGCAGACAAATGCATTGAAAAACATTGCTAGAGGATGGCTCCAATATTACCATATGGGTTTATTTTAACTTGTATCAGGGAAATGTGTGAGGGCAGTTAAGCAGTCAAGTGGCATCTTTCCTCTCTCTCTCCCTCCCCCGGTCTGTATCTCTGTCTCAATATGCATATTTAATATGCTGATTGTCGCTTCTGAGAGCTGTTTTGCAACTTCTGGATTTGAAGAATTCCATATAAATATTAATGATCTGGTGCAGCCAAGACAAATCAGGTTTCTTATCTATTTTTTTCCTCTGGAATCCATGCTGCAGTTAGTTACTGATTTTAACTTGTTTTGATGTATAAATGAACAAATACATCATGTCTGCTTTGCTCCTTGCAGTGGATTGGATAGATGTTTTTTTCCACTGATAGGTGATGCATTGTCTTGGTAATTAGCATCTTGATTTTGTGATTATTTGTCTGTAGCAGAGAAAATATGCATGCTGATTGTCCAAGGGCAGAGTCTGCAACCCTGTGACGTGTGGGATCCAGGGTTGACATCGCAATGCAATACGTTGTAAGCTGTGCACTCTTCCCTTTGGACTCAGGGCTCACCTCCAATTACATTTCCCACATGTGATCATTTTTCTTTAAATGATGTACCTGAAGCTTTTAGAATTTAGCATGCCTCCAACAGCAAAGCTGTTCACACGTTTCTTTTGCATCTCTTTTAAGATTGAGGTATTCTGTGCAGGTCCTACAGAATTATGGTTTTGTGTGGTGTCCCTTGGCTTCTGGTCACTATTTGTGGCCATTTCTGTGACTGCTAGGTCAACCTGGACAGAGGCTGAGACAATCCAACAATGTGCTGGCTGATCTCAGAGGTACTGGAGCATCATTCCAAGTGTTTTCAGCACAGCCATGTGGGCAGCCAGTGCTGTCCTCAGATGGCCTCAAGCCAAGTCTCGAAGCTCTGCCTGTGTCAGGGGACGTGGCTACGAGGCAGTGGTTAGTGGAATGTCCCTGCCTCCTAAACAGCTGATGGTTGAGGACTGACCCCTCTTGCCATGAGTGACAACTCATGAACAATTGTCTCTGGGAATCTATTTCACTGAATTCTAATAGATATCTAGCAGACAATTACCCCAGATTTCACTTTGTCCCCAAATCTTAGGTTCTGTTGACCTCATGCTTAATCAAAAGCACGAATTGCATTTTAAGGTAAAACCTTAGGTTATTATGTAATTGAATATTATATTATTTTAAAAGTTACTAGAAAAAGAGAACAAATCTGAATTAGAAATGTCCATCCAGATGCTACCTCGAATAGATTTAGGAAACTTACTGTAGCCCAGTTAATCCTTACTGTAAGGGTTTTCTGGAAGTAGAGATCCGGAGTTTAGACTCTGTGCTACAGGTGAGCAGAGCGCAGCACACATGCCCACCCCTGGGGTTATGTAGAGGAGCATGCAGGATCAGTGGGGGCCAGGGGCTGCCCAGCAAGAGGATTGCAGTCAGCAGAAGACCGTGTACTCCTGTATTCGTCAGAATGCTTTCCCCTGGATGCTGACTTGGAAAGTGGACACTGACAAGCAGGAGAAGAAGCAGTGTTTGGAGGATGATTCTGGGATCTTCGTTTTGAAGCTGCCCTGGGCAGTTTAGGCAGTGCTGTCAATAGGGAGTTTGAAATAAGGAGTTTGCAAGAATCATGTGTTATATGAACGAACCTCTTTCTTTCCACTCATTTGGGCTTTGTTTGCCACTGATGACCTGGTGAAAGTTCTTTTTGAAAACTCCACCTTGGCCGGGCACTGTGGCTCATGCCTGTAATCCCAGCACTCTGTGAGGCTGAGGCAGTTGAATCACCTGGGGTCAGAAGTTCGAGACCAGCCTGGCCAACATGGCAAAACCCTATCTCTACCAAAAATATAAAACTTAGCTGGGCATGGTGGTGCGCACCTGTAATTGCAGCTACTAGTGGGGACTGAGGCAGGAGAATTGCTTGAACCCAGGAGGCAGAGGTTGCAATAAGCCACGATCACGCCACTGCACTCCATCCTGGGCAACAGAGCAAGACTCTGTCTCAAAAAAAAAAAAA